>NC_081570.1:79332470-79335558 GCF_022355385.1 Mustela nigripes | reverse complement strand
TCCACTGAGCCAGCCAGCTCCCCACTGCTTTTTTTTTTTTTTTTTTTTTTGGTAAGATTTTATTTACTTGACAGGGAGAGGTCACAAGTAGGCAGAGGAAGGCAGAGAGAGAGGAGGAAGCAGGCTCCTCACTGAGCAGAGAGCCTGATGCGGGGCTCGATCCCAGGACCCTGGGACTATGACCTGTGCCAAAGGCAGAGGCTTAACCCACTGAGCCACCCAGGCATCCCTGCTTTTTTAAAATATAGGCTATAACTTAATGGATTAAGTGATCAGGACAACATTTTAAGCTATCTTCATTTTAAGATTTGTCCAGACTAAGTCTTCAGGGGTCTTCAGAGATCCAAAGAAGTTAACATATAGTCCATACTACCCCTAAACCAATTCTTGAGTAATTTTGGTTGGTTTAGTGACTGGGGCATATTTGCTATTGTCTTCCTGCCTTTCCCAACAGTGTTCAATATATGTTTTATTACAGAAGCACCTTGATGATGTTCTTACATTGTCGGGAGAAGCCTGGTTACTGGGGAGGGCTATTGTGGGGTAACTGCCATCTGCCTAATTCCCAGCCCTAATCTACACAAATGCACATATTCCCATGAAGGCAGATCTGGAGGAAACCAGACTGCCTTGCTGGGGTGGGGTCAGGAAGATGGCCCCACACCCGTATCCTCTTGGGATCTCCTGGGAGCCTTGGTTACTGGAGAACCCCAAGACCCCATCAAGCAGTCCAATTAGAGACTGATTATCTCCTATTTAAAGCTGCAATATTTGGAGGTGGGCTTCTTTCATTCTAGAGAGTACACAGGTGCTGGGGACCAGCCAGAGCTCTCTAGGCCTGGAGGGCCCCAAGTGCTCAAGGGCAGCCATCTGTGCACAAGCTGCACAGGTCCAGGTCAAGGGGCCTGGAACTGTGCATGTATCAGAAGAGTCCAGGTGTCAAGAGCGGGTTTTGGGGATCCATGACATCTGCCTAAATCTAAGTCCCAACTACATAAAAGCACACATTCTTCCTGCAGGCAACCCTGGAGACTGTTTTGCTAGAGTGGGTCCAGGAAAGATGGCTGGGGTACCCTTCATTGAGTAATTACTGGGAGGCTCAATGACTGGTTTCCAAGAAGATATTTTTCTACCCTTTAAGTTTTTTTTTATAGCTGCTCTAAAGATTGAATTGGCATAAAACAGATTAATAACAGATAAAACAGATTAATAGGTGGGAAAAAACCTATTATGGTTTATTACATATGCACAGGCACCCAACAATGACATGGAGACCCAAAGAATGACCAAAGCTTTTGTACATTTTAGACAAAGAAATACATCCCTATGAGGAATTAACAGGACAATTGTGTTCTTTTGTTCAGGAGCTTCAGTTGGTAAGAAATCCTAATCAGGATTTGAGCTAGGGTAATAAATTAGTAAAAATAGCCAGGCTTGTTTATACAGACTACTTGGCCCTGAATTCCTTTTCTCTGCCTTCCTGCCTCCTGGTAGAGCCATGGAAGTTACATTTCATGGGCAAAGGCAGGTCAGAGTGTTTTCCAAGCACTGGCTGTTTAATAATTTTAATTCAAAATAATCAATATGCCCAAGTGGCACCTTTTGGGGTGGCCTGCCCCAGGCCCCTACACTTTCGTCCTTTGCAAACTCCTCAGAAGTTCCAAGTCCTAAAAAACTAAGCTGGTAGATTTTTAGTTCTGAAAATGAGTCAGTTCAGTTAAACTCATTTCAGGAGGCAGTGATGCAGGTGTGTTCCCAAAGTTAGGGCTATGGTGCTATACCAGAATTAAATAAGAGGCATTTCTATGGAAATAAGGAAAAATAATGGTTAATGACTGGAACAAATTATGTGCCAGTTGCAAAGGTAACCAGCTGAGAAGATTTGTAGATGTCAGGATTGAGGCATCTTTAGGTGGAGTGAGGTCAGGCAGTGGTAATCTGATAAATTTTCCTGAAGCTTTATAAACTCTTGACATTTTGAGTGGCCTGCCCATACAGCAACAGACAGGAAGATTGTCTATATGAGAGCTATTGTAGCCTCAGGAAAAAAGGGCAGTTATTGGTTTTCAATTTCAAATAAAACAAAGGGGAATGTTAGTTTGGATATTGTAGCTAGACATTGGATGAAACTGGAAGAATTCAAGATCTAGTCTAGTTTATAGAAAATGGAACCTCAAAAATAATGAACAGAACTAGAATCTAATGTGCAGAAGTATATATTATAGTTTCAACTGAAACATTTTTCTCTCCATAGTTACCCCAATTTCTATCAGTGATAACCACAGTAAGACTAATTTAAAGTCTAATTTCAATAAAATTGTCTTGATTATTTACATCAGTGCAGCAAGAATAGTGATTTGTCATATAGACTCTTTCAAATTTGCTTTGCTGGGGCTTTTCATAAACAATCTCAGATTGAACTTTTTACAGCCTTTCATAGTTTAGAAGCCAAGCCAAATACTAGCCATCAGACTTCACCTGCAAAAGCTATAGATTTGGGTTACTTCTTATCTTTTTGATGTTCTCAGACTATCATGAGGTTCTTGATCCTCTAGGAAGTGATGTGCTCACCCAGCAAGGATGCTAGGAACTCTGTAAGCAAAGAATCAAGCTGATATTTCCAAGATGCTTATTGGCTCCAAACAGTCAACCTTAGCTCCTAAAAGCTGTCTGGTCATATCAGAATCTATGCATGTCTCTCTCAAATAGGATATTCCAGTCAAAGCCTTGTTATATAACCAGTGTTTCCAATTGTGTTCTGTTCTAAGGAGAACAGATTCTTATTGAAATTATGCAAATATACAGCCATGAAAGCATAAGAAAACTCATTGAGAATTTCCAAATTCTGGAGGGATTGGATAGGGGAAAAAAAGATAAATTATTCAGTTCTGCTTCCAAAGGTGTAATTTACCAAATTTCTGTAAGTCATAGCTTATTCTTCCAATCCATGAGCATGGAATGGTCTTCCATCTTTTTTTGTCTTCTTCAATTTCTTTAATGAGTGTTCTGTAGTTCCTTGAATACAGATCCTTTACCTCTTTGGTTAGGTTTATTCCCAGGTATCTTATGGTTCTTGGTGCTATAGTAA
>NC_081570.1:79045579-79329470 GCF_022355385.1 Mustela nigripes | reverse complement strand
GTATCATGTCATCTGCAAAGAGAGAGAGTTTGACTTCTTCATTGCCAGTTTGAATACCTTTTATTTCTTTTTGCTGTTTGATTGCTGTTGCTAGGACTTCTAGTACTATGTTGAACAACGGTGGCAAGAATGGACATCCTTGTCGTGTTCCTGATCTCAAAGGGAAGGCTGTCAGCTTTTCCCCATTGAGGATGATATTCACTTTGGGTTTTTCATAGATAGATTTTATGAAGTTGAGTGTTCCCTCTATCCCTATACTTTGAATCATTTTAATCAGGAATGGATGATCTATCTTGTCAAATGTTTTTTCTGCATCAATTGAGAGGACCATGTGGTTCTTCTCTCTTCTCTTATTGATTTGTTCTGTCACATTGATTGATTTGTGAATGTTGAACCACGCTTGCATCTCAGGGATAAATCCCACCTGGTCATGGTGGATAATGATTTTAATGTACTGTTGGATCCTCTTAGCTAGGATCTTGTTGAGAATCTTAGCATCCATGTTCATCAGGGATATTGGTCTGAAATCCTCCATTTTGGTGGGGTCTTTGCCTGGTTTGGGGATCAGGATAATGCTGGCTTCATAAAAAAGAGTCTGGAAATTTTCCTTCTGTTTATATTTTTTTTTTAAGATTTTATTTATTTATTTGACAGAGAGAAATCACAAGTAGATGGAGAGGCAGAGGCAGGCAGAGAGAGAGAGAGAAGCAGGCTCCCTGCTGAGCAGAGAGCCCGATGCGGGACTCGATCCCAGGACCCTGAGATCATGACCTGAGCCGAAGGCAGCGGCTTAACCCACTGAGCCACCCAGGCGCCCTGTTTATATTTTTTTGAAACAACTTCAGAATAGGTATTATTTCTTCTTTCAATGTTTGGTACAATTCTACAGGGAATCCATCAGGTCCTGGGCTCTTGTTTTTTGGGAGGTTTTTGATCACTCCTTCAATCTCATTACTAGATACTGGTCTATTCAAGTTGTCAATTTCTTCCTGTTTCAGTTTTGGAAATTTAAGTTTCCAGGAATGCATCCATTTCACTAGGTTGCTTAGTTATAACCTATAAATCATAGCTTAAGAGAAAAGATTTTCTTACATCTGGAAAACAAAAGATTAAAAACCAGCAAAATTTCTAACAAAAAGCATTACAAATTATAATCATACTCCTCAGTTTATTCAGTCCTACATAATTAATTTTTGTTGATCTTGATCTTTGTTAGTAGTTTTATGAAGCCATCAGTTTCTCCATCAGAGTCCTGTAAATTCTTACACAATTCAATGGTATGATCTTTAAGTTATCAGAGACCTGTATATTGGAGTACTTGCCAGAGATTTTTCTCTGACTCTCCTTGATGATGAAGCAGTCTTGCCAAAATATTAGAACAATTAACTGTGTGTAAATGACAAAAAGACATAAGAATACCTATGGCTAAAGATCTGATTAGCATTTGTTACAATGCAATTAATAAGGAAATTTGGTTATTTCTGTGACACACAGCACTTCAAGATAATAACTAGAATTAAAAGTGATAACATACCAAGACACATCAGATTTTTAGGAGTTTCATATAATTTCTAGGACCCTTACATTTTAATAACATATATCTCCACAAATTTAATCTAAGAAGATTTAGCATCACTTTTTTGACAACGCTTCCCATGTAACTTAATATACCAAATAAACTTAATTAACTTATTATCTCTTATGAGAACAAATCCTTTTAGATATTCCAGGGATCTGCTAAATATTTCAAGGTTAGTTTCTGGTCAAAAGACTTCATTTTAGGGGTGCCTGGATTGCTCACTTGGTTGAGCATCTGCCTTTGGGTCAGGTCATAATCCTGGAGTCCAGGGTTCAAGTCCCACATCAGCCTCCCAGCTCAGTGGGGAGTCCGAGTCTCCCTTTCCCCTGCTCCTGCTCTTTCTCTCTCTCTCAAATATATAAATAAAATCTTAAAATTAAAAAAAAGACTTTAAAGTGGGATTTGGGGAAGGTTTTTGAAAAATATATAAAGACTTGGGCATTTGATTAAATAGGATCACAGATCACTATGAAACAATACTTGGTAATCCATTTAACCAAAGTGGCAATTAAAAACTTCACGGACAAATACAGACAGTTAAACACTTACAAAAAGCCTTAGCTCTTTTAATGTTGAATAGAGATATCTTAAGTAATCAAAGACCTGAAAAAGACAAAATGTATGGGGTGCCTGGCTGGCTCAGTTGGAAGAGTGTGCAACTCTTGATCTTGGGGTTATGAGTTTGAGCCTCACATTGGGTATAGAGATCACTTAAAAATAAAATCTTAAAAAAACAAAAGATAAAATGTAGAATATTTGTTTTTCTAGATAGATTCCATTAAAGGTAAAGAAAAACATTTCTTTATAATTTTTTACTAAAAGACGATCAATCTAAGAAAATTTTTAGCAGAAAAGACAAATTTTAATTTTGTACCAGCTTACTTTGATATTAAAACTAATTTCTAGTCATTAAGGTTTGATGGAGCAGAAAAAAAATGCATACTTGGAAGGAAAAAAAAATGTATAAAGTGGATTTCCTGGAAAGAATGCTGCTGATTATGGACATTTTACAGCTGATGTAATTTTCTAAATGGCCATAAATTTACAAATGCAATATTAGAGTAGTTTTAAAAGGAGATGTTGGGTATATCGGGATCATTACGGGTATCATTTTCTTTGAAATTTCTTTTCAGCTTAACAGTATTCATTGTTTTTGCACCACACCCAGTGCTCCATGCAATACGTGCCCTCCCTAATACCTACCACCTTGTTCCCCAACCTCCCATCCCCCTCCCCTCAGGTTGTTTTTCAGAGTCCAGAGTCTCTCATAGTTCACCTCCCCTTCCAATTTCCCTCAACTCCCTTCTCCTCTCCATCTCCCCATGCTATTTGTTATGCTCCACAAATAAGTGAAACCATATGATAATTGACTCTCTCTGCTTGACTTATTTCACTCAGCATAATCTCTTCCAGTCCCATCCATGTTGCTACAAAAGTTGGGTATTCATCCTTTCTAATAGAGGCATAATACTCCATAGTGTATATGTTCTAATAAATTTATTTTAATTTTAGCCAGCTTGACCATACATTAAAATTTCTTTTTAAAAATGTTTAAAGCTTATATTTATTAGAAAGTATAACCGAGGGGAGCAGAAGCCAGAGGGAGGGGGAGAAGCAGACTCCCCATGGAGCAGGGAGCTTAATGCGGAGCTCAATCCCAGGATCCTGAGATCAGGACTTGAGCCTAAGGCAGACAATTTAACTGACAGAGTCACCTGGGCATCCCTAAAATTCCTTTTAAAAAATTCCTTTTCAGGGCACCTGGTGGCTCAGTCAGTTAAGTCCTTGGCTCAGTTCATGATCCCAGGGTCCTGGGATCAAGCCCCTCATCAGGCTAGCTGCTTATCAGGAGACCTGCTTCTCCCTCTCCCTCTCCCACTGCTTGTGTTCCCTCTCTCGCTGTGTCTCTGTCAAATAAAATCTTAAAAAAAAATTCATAAATAAAGTTTGTCTTAAGTCTCTCCTCCTTAAGTAAACAGCCTCAGCTTCACTTTAGGGCAAAATTATTGGCTTTATTTCCTCAACAAAAATGCATCTCATTCCTCATACCTTCTTTTACCAAAAGCACTCCCCCTTTTCTTGCATAAGGAATTTATTTTTTAAAGCCTTTTTTTGTTTGTTTGTTTGTCTCTTTTTTCTCCTGGGAGCTTTAGGGTTTCAGGTCTTATATTCAGGTCTGTAATCCATTTTGAGCTTTTGCTTTAATTCCAGTATAGATAACATACCACATTACATTTGTTTCAGGCACACAATATAGCAATTCAGCTATTCTGTACATCACTCAATGTCCTCAAGATTAAGTCTACTCTTAATCCTTTTCACCTGTTTTTCCCATATCCTTCCCTTCTGGTAAAACTATCAGTTTGTTTTCTGTAATTAAGAGTCAACTTTTTGGTTTGTCTTTTTCCCTTTGTTCATTTGTTTTGTTTCTTCAAATCCACATGTGAATGAAATCATGTGGTATTTGTCTTTCTCTGACTTACTTCACAGCAGTATACCCTCTAGCTCCATCTGCATTGTTGCAAATGGCAAGATCTCATTCTTTTTATGGCTGAATAGTATGGCATTGTGTATATACACCACATCTTCTTTATCCATTCATCTGACAGTGGACACCTGGGCTGCTTCCATAACTTGGCTACTGTAAATGCTGCTGCTATAAACATAGGGATGCATGTATCCCTTTGGATTTGTTTTTGTCTTCTTTGGGTAAATACCTAGTAGTGCCATTGCTAGGTCATAGGGTAGTTCCATTTTTATGTTTTTGAGGGATCTCCATACTGTTTCTACAGTGATTGTACTAGTTTGCACTCCCACCAACAGTGCAAAAGTATGCCTTTTTCTCCACATCCTTGCCAATAGCTGTTGTTTCTTATGTTGATTTTAGCCATTCTGACAGGTGTAGGTGATGTCTCATTGTAGTTTTGATTTTGCATTTCCCTGATGATGAGCATCTATCTTTTCATGTGTCTGTTGGCCATCTGTATGTCTTTGGAGAAATGTCTGTTTACTTCTGCCCATTTTTAAACTATTTGGTTTTTTGGTGTTGAGCTTGATAAGTTCTTTATATATTTTGGACACTAACCCTTTATCAGATACGTCATTTGCAAATATCTTCTACCATTCTGTAGGCTTTTAGTTTTGTTGATTGTTTCCTTTGCTGTGAAGAAACTTTTTATTTTGATGTTGTCCCAATAGTTTTTTTCTTTTGTTCCCCTTGCCTTAGAAGACATATGTAGAAAAATGTTGATAGAGCTGATGTCAGAGAAATTATTGCTTGTTCTCTGCTCTAGGATTTTTATGGTTTCAGGCCTTATCTTTAGGCCTTTAATCCATTTTGAGTTTATTTTTGTATATAGTGTTAAAAAGGGCCCAGTTTCATTCTTGTGCATGTAGCTGTCCAGTTTTTCTAATATCGTTTGTTGTTCTTCCTTTTGCATATACTTGCCTCCTTTATCAGAGATTAATTGACCATGCAATTGTGAATTTATTTCTGGGCTGTCTGTTTGGTTCCATTGATCTGAGTGTTTGTGTGCCAGTACCTTACTGTTTTGATTACTACAGATTTGTGTAGTATCAGTTGAAATCTGAAATAGTGATACCTCCTGCTTTGTTTTTCTTTTTCAATGCTGCATTGGCTATTCCAGGCCTTTTGTAGTTCCATGCAAATTTTAGGATTGTTTGTTCTATGAAAAATGCTTTTGGCATTTTGATAGGGATTGTATTAAATGTGTAGATTGCTTTGGGTAGTATGGACATTTTAACAATATTTGTTCTTCAGTCCATGAGCAGGGAATGTGTTTCCATTTCTTTGTGTCTTCCTCAATTTCTTTCATGAGTACTTTAGAGTTTTCAGAGTACAGATCCTTTACCTCTTTGGTTAGATTTATTCCTAGGTATCTTATGGGTTTTGGTGCAATTTTAAATGGGATTGATTTCTTGATTTCTCTTTCTTCTGCCTCATTGTTAGTGTATAGAAATGCAATTATACATTTGAGATTCTATAGTGCATTGATTTTATATCCTGCCACTTTGATGAATTCCTGTATGAGTTCTAGCAGTTTGGGGTAAAGTCTTTGGGGTTTTCTACATAGAGTATCATGTCATCTGCAAAGAGAGAGAGTTTTATGACTTCTTTGCTGATTCAGCTGCCTTTTATTTCTTTTGGTGTCTGATTGCTAAGGCTACAACTTCTAGTACTATGTTGAACAGCAGTGGTGAGAGTAAACATCCCTGTTGTATTGCTGACCTTAGGTGAAAAGCTCTCAGCTCTTCCCCCATTGAGAATATTTGCTGTGGGTTCTTTATATGGCTTTTATGATATTCAGACATGTTTCTTCTGTCCATAAATTACAGAGCTTTTATCAAGAAAGGATGCTTGGATTTTGTTAAATGCTATTTCTGCATCTATTGAGAGGATCATTATAGTTCTTGTCCTTTCTTTTATTAATGTAGTATCTCACATTGATTAATTTGAGGATGTTGAATCACACTTGTAGTCCAGGGATAAATCCCACTTGGTTGTGGTGAATAATCCTTTTAATGTACTCTTGGATCCCACTGACTAGTATTTTGCTAAGAATTTTTGCATGCATCTTCATCAGGGATATTGGTCTCTAGTTCTCCTTTCTGCTAGGGCCTCTATCTGGTTTTTGGATCAAGGTAATTCTAGCCTCATATAAAGAATTTGGAAGTTTTCCGTCCATTTCTATTGTTTGAAACAGCTTCAGAAGAATAGGTTTTAATTCTTCTTTAAATGTTTGGTAGAATTCCCCTAGGAAGCCATCCAGCCCTGGACTCTTGATTTTGGGAGATTTTTGGTTACTACTTCCATTTCTTTGCTGGTTATGGGTCTGTTCAGGTTTTCTATTTCTTCTTGTTTCTGTTTTGTTAGTTTATATGTTTCTAGGAATGCATCAATTTCTTTGAAATTGCCTAAATTATTGGCATATAGTTGTTTTATTCTTATAATTGTTTTCTGTTTTAATTGTTTATATTTCTTTGGTGTTGGTTGTGGTCTCTCCTCTTCCATGATTTTATTTATTTGGGTCTTTTCTCTTTTCTTTTTATAAGTCTGGCTAGGGGTTTATTGATTTTACTAATTCTTTCAAAGAACCAGCTTCTAGTTTCATTGATCTGTTCTCTTCTTTTGAGTTCTGTATCACTGATATCTTCTCTAATCTTTTTTCTCTTCTCCTGCTGGACTTATGCTTTATTTGCCATTCTTTTTCTAACCCCTTAAGGTGTAAGGTTAGGTTATATATTTGAGATTTTTCTTGTTTCTTGAGAAAGGCTTGTATTGCTTTATACTTCCCTCTTAGGACTGCATTTTTTTTTGTTTTGTTTTTAAAGATTATTTATTTATTTGACAGACAGAGATCACAAGTAGGCAGAGAGGCAAGCAGAGAGAGAGGAGGAGGAAGCAGAATCCCCGCTGAGTGGAGATCTTCTGCTTAGATGACCTGTCCATTGTTATGAGTGGGGTGTTAAAGTCCCCTGCTATTATTGTACTATTATCAATGAGTTCTATTATTTTTGTTGTTAATTGTTTTATGTATTTAGATGCTCCCAAGTTAGGGGGTAAATATTTACAATTGTTAGATCTTCTTGTCGAATAGACACTTTTATTATAATATATTATCCTTCCTCATTTCTTATTACAGTCTTTGATTTAAAATCTACTTTGTCTGATATAACGATTGCTACTCTGGTTTTATTTTGATGCCCATTAACATAATAAATTGTTCTCCACCACCTCACTTTCTATCTGGAGATGTCTTTGGGTCTAAAATGAATCTTTTGTGCTTGCTTAGGCAGCACATATACTAAAATTGGAACAATACAGAGAAGATTAGCATAGGCCCTGTGCAAGGATGACAGGCAAATTCACGAACCTTTCCATATTTTTATTATAGCAAATAAATAAATAAATAAAATTTTAAAAATAAAATAAAGTGAATCTCTTCCAGACAGCATATCAGTGGGTCTTGTTTTTGTTTTGTTTTAACCCAATCTGATCCCTTATATCTTTTGATTGGAGGATTTAGTCCAGTTACATTCAGAGTAACTATTAAAGATAAGAATTAAGTGCCATTGTATTACCTGTAAAGTCACTGTTTCTGTAGATTGTCTCTGTTCCTGTCTGGTGTTACTTTTGGGCTCTCTCTTCGCTCAAAGGATCTCTTTAATATTTCCTACAGGGCTGGTTTATTGTTCACAAATTCCTTTAGTTTTTGTTTGTCCTGGAAACTTCTTATCTCTCCTTCTAGTCTGAATGATAGCCTTGCTAGGTAAAGTATTCTTGGTTCCATATTTTCCCCACTTAGCACTTTCAATATATCATGCCAATCCTTTCTTGCCTGCCAGAAGTCCATGGACAGGTCTGCTGCCAGTCTTATGTTTCTCCCCATATAGGTTAAGGGTCCCTTGTCCCAAGGTGCTTTCAGGATTTTCTCATCTCTGAAATTTGCGATCTTCACTATTATGTGTCAAGGTGTTAACCTATTTTTATTGATTTCAAGGGGGGGGTTCTCCTGCACTTGAATGCCTGTTTCTGTCCCCAGATTAGGGAAGTTCTCAGCTATAATTTATTCAACTAAACCTTCTGCCCTTTTCTCTCTCTTCGTCCTCTGGAACTCCTCTTATTCAGATATTCTTTTGCTTTATGGTATTGCTGTTTTCTAGAAGTCTCCCTACATCACCCAGTAGTAATTTTTCTCTCTTTTTCTCAGCTTCCCTATTCTCCATCATTTTGTCTTCTATATCACTGACTCTTCAGCCTTGTTTATTTTAGCTGGTAGAGACTCCATTTTTTACTGCATCTTAATAATAGCATTTTTAATTTCAGTCTGATTAGATTTTAGTTCTTTTATTTCTACAGTAAAGTATTCTCTAGTGTCTTCTTTGCTTTTTTTTAAAAACCCAGCTAGTATCTTTATACTTCTTGTTTTGAATTCTAGTTCCAACATCTTATATCTATATTGATTAAATCCCTGGAAGTGACTACCTTCTCCTGTTCTTTCTTTTGGGGTGAGTTTCTCTGTCATTATGTCCAGAAAAGAACAGAAGAAAGAGAGAGAAAGGACAAAATAATAACAAAACTGGAAAAATACAAATAAAACAAACCAGAAGAAAACAGAAACAAAACAGAATAAGAAAAATTCAAACAAGTAAAACAGAACAAAACAATAAACTAGATCCCATGTGTATTTTGGTCTGTTTGTTACAGTGAAATACAAGGAAAGGAAACCAAAAGTGAAAAATATGTATAATGTATATATAAAAATTAAAATTAAGAAAAACACCCCACAAATGATATATACTGTTTTCCCCAAGAACTAAGCTGTGCAGCCCTCTATTATCAGAAACTTGGTCTGAGCAAGTTGTTCTTGTTGGTCTTCCGGGGGAGGGTCCTGTTGCACTGATTCTCAGGTGCCGTTATAGTTGTGAAAATAAACCTCCCTTGCCAGGGGTCTGGGCTCAGTGTAGTGGCTCTGGATTGCATTATTTTGTTCCCTAAAGGCTTTCAGCACAGATGGGGGATGAAAATGGTGGTGTCCCCTACTCCTCTACCATCTTAACTCCTCCCCCTATTAGATCTTGCTGAATAGTCCTTATTGTGATATAGTGCCCTTCTTCATCTCTTGTTACATTCTATGGTTTAAAATCAAGTTTGATATAAGCATGGCTACTCTGGGTTGCTTTCTTTGTTTGTTATATGTATTCTATCTTATATATTTTTTTATTTTATTGTATTTTATTTTTTCAGTGTTCCAAGATTCGTATGGTCCATATATACAAATGAATATTAGGCAGCTATCAGAAAGGATGAATACCCTGGCTTTTTTTTTTTTTAATATTTTATTTATTTATTTGACAGACAGAGATCACAAGTAGGCAGAGAGGCAGAGAGATAGGAGGAAGCAGGCTCCCCGCTGAGCAGAGAGCCCAATGCAGGGCTCGATCCCAGGACCCTGGGATCATGACCCGAGCCGAAGGCAGAGGCTTTAACCCACTGAGCCACCCAGGCGCCCCAACCCTGGCTTTCTTTTGATGTCCATTTACATGATAAATGTTTCTCCATCCCCTCACCTTCAATCTGCAAAAGTCTTTGGGTCTCAAATGAGTCTCTGGTAGGCAGCATCTAGATGGGTTTTTGTTTTTGTTTTAAAGATTTTATTTATTGATTTGACAGACAGAGATCACAAGTAGGCAGAGAGGCAGGCAGAGAGAGGGAGGAAGGGAAGCAGGCTCCCTGCTGAGCAGAGAGCCCAACACAGGGCTCGATCCCAGGACCCTGGGATCATGACCCAAGCTGAAGGCAGAGGCTTTAACCCACTGAGCCACCCAGGCACCCCTGGGTCTTGGTTTTTTATCCATTCTGATACCCTGTATCTTTTGATTGGAATATTTAGTCCACTTACATTCAGAGTACTGATATGTACTTAGTGCCATTTTATTACTTGTTCTGTCATTGTTTCTGGAGATTTTTCCTGTTCCTTTCTGGTCTTTGTCACTTTTGGTCTTTCCACTGAAAGAGTCTCTTTTAACCTTTCTTGCAGGGCTGGTTTAGTGGTCATGAATTCCTTTAGTTTTTATTTGTCTGGGAAACTTTTCATCTCTTCTTCTATCCTGAATGATAACCTTGCTAGATAGAGTATTCTATTCTATCTAGTATGCTATTCTATCCAGTGCATTGAATATATCATGCCATTGTTCTGGCTTTCCAGAAGTTTCCGTGGAGAGATCTGCTGGTAACCTTACTGGTTTTCCCTTGTAAGATAGGGACTACTTTTGTCTTGCTGCTTTTAGGATTTTTTCTTTATTTGCAAATTCAGCTGCAATATATCTTGGTTGTTGGCCTGCTATTGATTTTTATGGGAGTTTTCTGTGCTTCGTGGATTTGGATGTCTGTTGCCTTCTCCCAATTATGGAGTTTTCAGCTATAATTTCTTCAAGTAAACCTTCTGCCCCCTTTTCCCAGTCTTCTTCTGGGACTCCTTTGATAGAGTCACTGAGTTCCCTAAGTCTACTTTTGTGATCCAAATTGTTCTTTTTTTCAGTTTCATTATTTTCCACAATTCTATCTTCTAAGTACATTCCTGAAACATATTCCTGTCCTTCTCCCATCCTTGTTGTCATTACATCCTTTTTGTTGTTGTTATTTTGTATTTTATTGGACTGGGGTACATTTCACCATTTCTGAGAGTGTGAAGATAACATAGGACTAAGAATATAGAAAAGGAAAGGGGGAGAAGCCATCCACAAATTTGAGTAAACTAGAAAGGTATGTAAAACATTCAGTTGCAATTGAGGGGAAAACCTGTTTGGAAGTGAAAGGAGGTCCTTGGTTTCTAACAAAAATCTCCTAAAGACTCTACTATATAAGGGTCAGTTTATGGAAAAACTCCAAATTACACAAAACCCCATTAGGCAGGAGAAGTGGGCAGGATAGAAGGATGTGGGCTGTGAGGCAGCTGGTGTGCAACAGGGACAGCTGGGCAGGAGGCTGAGGCTCAGGCCCAGGACCTAGAGGTAGGAGTGGGCTAGAAGACTAGAGGCATGTTGACGCATTCACCCAAAGCTCTGGCTTTCCATTTCATCTCTAGGATGCTGATGCTTTCCTCAGACAAGAGTCATTTCGTCCTTGTAGTCATTACATTCAGCTGGCTTTCGATCTTAGTTAATCCATTTTTCATTTTGGTCTGGTTGTTTTTTATCTTTTTTAGTCTTTGTAGTAAGGGTCTTCCATGCTTTTCTGCAGCCCAACTAGTATCCTTATGGTCACTGTTTTAAATATTCCGTATATCTGTTTTGGTTAGATCCCTGGCTATGACCTTCTCTTGTTCTTTCTTTTGGGATGAATTCCTCTTTCTTGGCATTGTAGGTCTCTATCTTCTTCTCTGTGTTGGGAAAGCCTGTTTGGTTTCCTGCTCCTGAGAGTAATGGCTTTATGAACAAGAGGTCATATACTGTCCAGGGCCTGGGACTCTAGGAAAGTGTCTTTGGGGTATGCTGTGTGCCCTCTGCTGCTGTGTTTTAGCTACTCTATGTCTCAGGTCAGGGCTCTCTAGAGTTTCTAACAGCCTGCAGTGGGGAGTGTTTGGACCTTGGCCAGAGTGTGGCAAGTTGTAACTAGGTGTGCTCTGGTCTGCTTGTTGAAAGAGACCTGATACTGCTTCCACTGTAGCTGAAGTTTTGTAGAACTCTATGGTCAGTAGACATGCGTGTGCAGGGTTTTGTGCTGGTCTTCTCGGGGAGGGGCCTACTGCACTGGTCTCATGCATGCTTGCCCAAAAAAAGCTGCACCAGCAGAGTGGGGTGGTGGTGGTCGGGGGGAGGATGGGACCTGGTGCGAGCAAGCTAGGCAGCGAGAATTGGTGCTTAACTGCTTCCTGATGTTGATTCTGCTGAGGGGTGGGGGAGGGGGATGGTGCCAGCCTGCTCTGAGGAGAGTCTGTGCTCACTGCTCTCAGGGAAGCACTTTCTGAGGAGTGAATAATTTCCCCTTCTGCGTTCATGGGCATTTTTCAGATCACTGATGTCGCGTTGTCTCTGGGTTTCTTACCTGACACAGCACTGCACATCCTGGGCTCTACCTCATCCAAGCTTGCTGACTTTTAAAATCCCAAACTTCGGGTCCCTGGGGTGGCTCAGTGGGTTAAGCCTCTGCCTTCAGCTTGGATCATGATCCCAGTTCCTGGGATTGAGCCCCATGTGGGGCTCTCTTCTCAGCGGGGAGCCTGCTTCCCCCCACCCTGCCTGCCTTTCGGCCTACTTGTGATCTCTCTGTCGAATAAATAAATAAATAAAATCTTAAAAAAAAAAAATCCCAAATCCCAACCTGGTGTGGTGGGGATTTCTATCCTCTGGGAAAGGGCTTCACCATGCTGGCACTGCAGCAGGTTTGCTCCAGAAGGGCTGTCTCGTCAGAACTCAGGGGCATGGGGTTTGAAGCAAGCAGGCTAAAGAGCCAGGGTCCTGGTTAGCTGCCCTTGGTAGGTGTGTCTAGACCTATAAGGGGCAGGAAAGGAAATGGTGCCCGCTGTTTTTTTGGTTCCTGGAGAGGCAATGCCCCTTCTCACAGATGTACCCCAAAACGTACAGTTTCTCCCCGAGCTTCTTAGATGTCCTTCAGATTGTGCAGTCTGCCCTCCTCCCCTCCAGGAGGGGGTATCTGTCCTCCAGTCTCCATCCCAAGCCCAGGGACCTCTCAGACTCCAGTCCTGAGCCCAGCTGGCTGCAAAACTCATAAAACTCAGCCCTTCTCATTTTCCCAGCCAGTGGCTTTGGGGAAGTGTTCTCCTCCAACATTCCCCTGTCTACCCCCCAACCCCCGGCCTTTCTCTGTGACCAGGGCTCATTCCCCTCTGCAGCACCCACAACTGGTTTCTCCCCAAACACTTCCTACCTTCCTTGAAGTGGCCTCTTCTCTCCCTCTAGTTATGCAGTCTATCAGCCCTCAGATTGATTTCGTGAGTGTTTAGAATGATTTGATAGTTATGTAGCTGTATTTGAGGCCCGAGGCAAGCCTAGGGCCCTCCTACTATGTCACTATCTTAGCTCTGAACTCTACTTTCTATCTATAGTAGGTTCTTTATGAATAACTGTCACTCTGTAATGTACTCTTTTAATTTTTTTTAATGGTAACTTTGAGATAAGTTTCAAACTTTGATCAAGTCCAGTTTATTAGCTTTTTCTTTTATACTTAGTGCCATTTTGGGTCTTAAGACATCTCTACTTATTCCATGGTCATAAAGTTACTCTCTTGTTTCTTCTAGAATCTTTATAGTTTTAGCTTTTACATTTAGGTGTGTCATCTACCCTGACTTAATTTTAAGATACCTGAGGTAGAGAATGAGGCTCCTTTTTTTTCCCTCCTTAGCTTTCCTTTACCAGGGTGAGGATATTTCCTTCATCCCTTAATTTGTTGAGTCTTTATCATATATGGGTTTTGTATTTTGTTAAAAAGCTTTTTCTGCATCTTTTGATACAATTGTGGTTCCCTCCCTTTATTTCTCTTATTCTGGGCACCTGGGTGGCTCAGTGGGTTAAAGCCTCTACCTTTGGCTTGGGTCATGATCCCAGGGTCCTGGGATTGAGCCCCGCATGGGGGGGTCTCTGCTCAGCGGGGAGCCTGCTTCCTCCTCTCTCTCTCTCTGCCTGCCTCTCTGCCTACTTGTGATCTCTCTCTGTCAAATAAATAAATAAAATCTTTAAAAAAAAAAAAGGATTATAGTTTTGTGCCACCTGTTGTTCAATGCCTAAAAAGGACTGCCTTGCATGTTTTGTTCAGTTTTATAATCATGTAGGACCTGAGGGCAAGACCAATACCAATAATTCTATTATGGCTATATGTAAAAGGTTCCTACTCAAAGTCCACATTCTTAACTACATTAGTAAATTATCTCTATGATGGGATTCCATATTATAGAAAAAAATGTTAAACACTAGTATGTTGTTTTTTGCCTATTAGAGAGGGAGAGGGCACAAGTTGGGGGAGGGGCAGAGGGAGAGTGAGAGAATCTCAAGCAGACTCCCCACTGAGCATGGAGCCCTGACTTGGGGCTCAATCCCATGACCCTGAGATCATGATCTGAGCTGAAATCAAGAGTTGGATGCCCAACCAAGTCACCCAGGTGCCCTGGAAATACATTTTTAATAATATGGAAAAATATCAGCAGGGATTAAAGAATGAGAGAGATGAAAGGGTAAGAGATTGTTGTCAGAGACTAGGGATGCTGGAATGAAATATTTCATAGATGAAATACATGATAACAAGATCTTACAGGCCTAGATGGCTTAAACAGAATAGTGTAATTTCTATGTTTTGCATAAAGACAAAACAGTGACCTGACAGCCACTGGATTATGGTCTTTGATGGCAAGAACTGGGTGAATGATGATGGAAAATAAGCAAACTTCTAAACAAAGGGAAAACAGGAAAGCAGGACAGGTAAATTTTGAGAAAATGCCATTAGTTCAGTTTTGAATAAATTTTAAGTTTTCTTAGAAATCTATATGACATCCAGGGACTGCCTGGGTAGGCAACTGAAAATACAGATCTGTTGCAAGGAAAATATGGAGATATAGATCTGAAAGTTATTACCATAAAGATTATTATTGAAGCAACAGGACTGGATGAGATGATATAAGAAGAACATATACCTTTAGAGGAGGTAAGAAACCTAAGGTAGAAACCTAGGGAATCCTGATATTTTAGAGTAGGCAGATAAGAATACTAAGAATGGATGTTCAAAGAAGTAAAAGGCAATGTAAAGAGGCAATGTGGCTTTAGTGGTTAAGAGCATGTACTTTGGAGTCAGTTCAAATCCCAGCTATTATAAAGCTACATGACCATGAAAAAAATTACTTAACATTTCTTTGTCTGTTTTCTCTTCTGTAAAGCACAGTGAACAATACTAGCACTTGCCTAATGACAGACAATCGTGATAACTATGGAGGCTCATTCAACACCCAAACTCCTGTCCTCTCAAACTTTATTAGTAAAGAAGACAGCTGGATCAACAAATTTGAGTTAGCTCAACAGAGGAACAGAAAGATTCCCCCTCTCTAACACAGCTACTTCATTTACAAAGAAGTTTCCATTAGTACATAGCTACACAGATATTTCCTACTCCACCTCAATAATAAATATGTAGAACATTATAGAGGCAGGGTTTCTTTCCACTGGAACTTTGGACACAGTGCATGCAGACTATACCAAAGTTATAGGATAAGAGTGGGATTGTGTGTTTTCTCCTACTACTGACTCCGTAAACTTTTCCTCAATAAACTATTTTACACCTATATCATATGGTACTACAGTGTTGTGCTGCATGACTTCCTTGAAAGATATTTCCTTATGACTCTTCCTCTTACTTGTTCCTCATTAAAATACAGTAATACTTGTAAAGAGTTTACAAACCTGCCTGGCACACAGTGTTAGGTAAAGGTTAGCTATTTATTTTTAAAAGGACAATCAGGAGGGGCGCCTGGGTGGCTCAGTGGTTTAAGCCTCTGTCTTCGGCTCAGGTCATGATCTCAGGGTCTTGGGATCGAGCCCCACATTGGGCTCTCCGCTCAGCGGAAGCCTGCTTCCCCCTTTCTCTCTGCCTAGTTCTGCCTTCTCTCTGTCAAATAAATAAACAAAGTCTTAAAAAAAAAAAAAAAAAAAGAAGAAGAATCAGGAAAGACTAGCAATGTTCTAGAGTCAAATCAAGAGATAACAAAGGAGAACTGGTAAACAGTGTCAAATGCTACCAAAAATCAAAGAATGAAAATAGGACACTGGGTGTGGCAACAGAGTTGTAAAAGATTGTATTAGGTTAAGGATTGGGTTGGAAGTAGGGTAAAATAGGGAATATAGAATGGTTTTTCTAAGAAATTTGGTGGCAAAAAATAAAAAAGTGCATAGGTTAGTGTTTTTTTTTTTTTGCTTGCAAGTGACAGAAATCTAATTCGAACGAGCTTTGTAAAAGGACTTATTATAAGAATATTGTGATGTCACAGAAGGCAAGGTCAATCATGTGGCTGAGTCCCAAAAGCATGTGGAACCAGGATCTTCAGCTATTCTTTTTCTTGTTCTTTTCTGTAGGTTTGTTTCACTTTCTCTCCTTCTTTCTCCAGACTAGTTGCATTGCTGCTCTGGCCCACATGGTAGGAAAGACGACTATCAAAAGCTCTGGAGTTTAACATTTTACAGTCCAAGCATGCAAAAAGATAGAGGAGTTTGTTTGCAGTTTGAGTTTTAAAATTCCTAAGACAAGGGGCATCTGGGTGGCTCAGTGGGTTAAGCCTCTGCCTTCAGCTCAGGTCATGATCTCAGAGTCCTGGGATCAAACCACGCATTGGGCTCTCTGCTCAGCTCAGCAGGGAGCCTGCTTCCCCCCACTGTCCCCCCAACTGCCTCTCTGCCTACTTGTGATCTCTGTCTGCCAAATAAATAATAAAATCTTTAAAAAAAAATTCCTAAGACAAGACTCTGGCCCTTAACCTAAGTGTCTAACCCTGAATGAATCCACAGTAGCCAGGGATGGTAGAGGTGAATGGACTGGAGTATAACATGGCTATTCCTATTGCAAATATGTATGAAATGCAATGGGATGTGGGAAAGTTCAAACAAAATAAGTATGCACTATAAGGATACAGAGTATTTTTTTGAGAAGTAGGTATTATAAAGGTGGGGTTTTAGTTTTTGTTGTTTAGGCCAGGGAAGGGATTTGAACATATTTATAGGAATGGGAGAAACCAAAGGGATAGGATTAAAGATAAAGGACAAGGCATGGGTTATTTGAGAGAGTAAAATCTGAGAATCAAAGGGAAAGAATGGAATTTACAAGTACAAGGACTGGCCTTTCAGAGAAATAGGCCTTTATGAGAGGGGAGGGAAGAAAATATGAATGCATGCTGGCATAGGCAGGTCTAGAAAGATGAAGGAAACTAGTGGAAACTGGACCTGAAGATCTCCCATGAAGCATGTGGCTAAGTCACCTCTTGAAAGTATAGGAGATTCAGTAAAGGGGGTAGTTGAAAAGAATAACAAATATTAACATTCCTGTCAAGAGGAAGAGAATGGAAGCTAAAAGGAAGAGGTTAAGGTTTGTCAAAATTAAAAGTCCAGCTCAGACTGGAAACTAAATTAATGAAGGTGTCAGAAGTACAGTCGACTAAGTAATGTTCACTAGTCCATGAACAAGAGCTCATAAGGCACATGATAGAAGGTCAGGGGAAAGGGAAAAAGGGTGTTGGCCAAGAAGACTGAATCAGTAATTTAACTCTTACAGTCAAGTCACTAATGAGTAGCAGTAAAAAGATAAACTTTATTCTACCCCTGACAAGTAATTATAAATTCTGAATTACTGTTATTCAAATAGTACTGTCAACATTAATGGCTTTGCTGCTTACATATTAGAAAAATTCCTAAGGACACATTTATATATGCTTTAAGTATATGGTCTAAAAAAACCAAATTTGAACCCTAGAGAGATTTTTAAATTTGAAGGTTTAAATATGTCATCTTAATTTTGCTGCAGTATTTTTATTCTACCATAAAGCTAGCCATGTATAAATGTGCCCCTAACCCAAAGTCCATCTCCTGATACTTAGAACGAATCAGTTTCTTTGGAACACATACTTATGTCATTATGTAAATAATTCCACCTGTAAAACAGGAATAATAATAGCTTATGTGAGGAGTACCTGGGTGGCTCTGTTGGTTAAGCATCTGCCTTTGGCTCAGGGCATGATCTCAGGGTCCTGGGATTAAGCCCTGCATGATGGGGGGGGGGTGGTCCCTGCTCAGCAGGAAGCTTGCTTCTCCCTCTCCCTCTGCATGTCACTCCCCCTGCTTGTGCTCCATTAAATTAACACAAAATAAGTTGTGTTAATTTAATGAGTTACTATAAAGCGCTTAGAATAGTGATGGATAAATGGTAAGCACTCAACAAAAGCCAGACATTATTAGTACAATTATGAACCCGGGGCAGAATGACTTCTAAATTCTTACTTACTCATTCTAAAAGTAACATATTACTAGAACAATAATTGAAAATATAAATTAGTCCATGTACTTCCTATGCATTTTAACAGTGATTTTTAGATAAAAAACAAAGCAGCAAGTTAAAACAAAATGAGTAATGAATTAACTTTCACAAACAGAATAAGGTTTAGAAGAACTTTAAATATACTGAAATAAAAATTTATTCAAAAGCAATAAATTAACAGCTTCTATGAAGTATGAGCTACATGTAATAAACACAGTACCAAAAATCTCATTTTTCACCACATCAACATCTTCATTTAATTATAAATTTTCTCCCTGGAATAAAAAAAAAAAGATTAGCTTTTGAAATATTATTAATTTAGCATTAATGTCCACTATAATAATCAGGAGCGTAACTGGAAGCAAGAGTGGGAAGTATTTACTCAATTAAGAAATATGAATCAGGGGTGCCTGGGTGGCTCAATGGGTTAAAGCCTCTGCCTTCAGCTCAGCGTCCTGGGATCGAGCCCCGCATCGGGCTCTCTGCTCAGCGGGGAGCCTCTTTCCTCCTCTCTCTCTCTGCCTCTCTGCCTACTTGTGATCTCTCTCTGTCAAATAAATAAATAAAATCTTTAAAAAAAAAGAAATATGAATCAGAAAAAGTCAATAATGGACCACATGGAATATAAAAAGCAAGTAATTCTGGTTGGGCAATGGGAGGGAGTGCAAAGTCAAACTAAATTGATATAAAAAAAACAGAAGACATAAATATTTAGACAGTGAGGTCAGACCATGGTTTGAGGGCACAATAAGGAAGATAGATGAAGGGCTACCTGAAAATAGTCAGTGAAAAAGAAGAGAAGTAAGAGAAGGAAGGGAAATGACAAGGAAAAGCCGTGTGCACAAAAAACCAGCACAACATAGAGAAGTAGAGAAATACAGGAAAAAGGCCCGGGAGACTTTTCTTTTTTAAGAGGGAGAGAAAGAGAACAGGCGGAGGTGTAGAGAGAGATGGGGCGGGGGGGGGGGGATCTCAAGCAGGCTCCGTGCCCTGCACAGAACCTTTCACAACCCTAAGATCACGACTGAGCTGAAATCAAGAGTTGGACGTTCAACTCATGGAGCCACCCAGGTGCCCCGGGTCCAGGAGATTCTAAAAATATAGGTCAAATACTTTTGTCCTACTTAAGTCAGGGATTTGAAAATGTTACCATGTCCTTAGATATTACCTATAGTCTTTCTTTGCCCTGTTTCTTTCCAGCTCTGTTTTCAGTAGCTGACTTTCTCAGTTCTTATTTTTCATTTTATTGCATGGCATAGGGACCACATTTGTTAACTATTTCTCCTTTTTGGAAATAAGATGGATACAAATAATACTTCTTGTAACTTCCTAATAACCTGTGAATTAGCTAATCAATCAAATTCACAGCACATTATTCCACCATTCAAATCTAAAACAGGAGTTTTTAACTTTATCTCTGAACTCCTTTGATAATGTGTTCAAAATTTTGTGCACGTGTAATTTTTTGTGACTTCTGAAGCTTTTGTCAGCGGCTTTATTGTTAATGGAACTGGAAACAGAGTCAACTGTTAGGAAAATCATTTGGGCTACAAAACAAATAAAAGAGCTAACACTTATTAAGCGCTTCTTACAAAGTAATTTCTAGGTTTTTTTCTGCTGTATCAGTGGACTTTAAAACTGCACCGTTGGTGGGGGCGCATGGGTGGCTCAGTGGCTTAAGTGTCTGCCTTCAGTTTGGGTCATGATCTCGGGGGAATTGAGTCCCCATCGGGCTCTCTACTCAGCAGGCAATCTGCTGCTCCCTCTGCCCTCCCTTCCCACCCCCGTTCTCTCTCTCAAATAAAATCTTTAAAAAATATATAAAACTGCACACTCTGGAGCAGGGCTGGATTAAGCCCAATAATACCCTCAACACAGCCCCAAAATGATACCCCCTCACCTGACCATTGCTTAAAATAAGGAGCTTAATGGTTCTTAACACAGATCAGTGCATGACTTAAATGCCAAATTGTTTTGCTCTCTAGAGAAGTGAAACTCACACCATAAATCAGAAACCAATGTAGTATCTTGAGGACGCCTTCAAATCAAACTTAAACCTGAGTCACTCACTATACCGAAGAAAAAGATACATTAACAGTGCACATTAAATTGCAGCAAGGCAGATAAAGACAATTACAAAACAATCTACTACACTTAAGTGTGGTGGTGAAAGGGTTAAGAGCATTATAGCTAGAGTAAAAACTGGTGCTCCCCTTCCCTTGGTGCCCTAAACTCAAGCTTATTTTCCTTAAAGGTTAATTCAGGGCTGTTCTGGAGTATGCATAAGCAGACATGTAAAGAG
Organism: Mustela nigripes; assembly: GCF_022355385.1. Taxonomy (NCBI): domain Eukaryota; kingdom Metazoa; phylum Chordata; class Mammalia; order Carnivora; family Mustelidae; genus Mustela; species Mustela nigripes. The sequence goes on along the minus strand of NC_081570.1, from coordinate 79,309,046 downwards.
GTGAACAGGTTAAGTAACTGGATAAAGGTCAGATACAATCCACCTTTAATCAGAGAGATTATCTTTGTATCTGATTGACATATTTGGGTGGTTTCTTCATGACATCTCATTTAGATAATACTTTCCTTGGCTTAAAAAAGTTTTAACATTTCTGCTTTTAAATCAGAGACCAATGTAATATACTTTCATGTGGGTGAAATGAGCTAAGGACCAGACATGGCCTACAGATCAAGGTTCTACAACCCAATTTTATATGTCATTTTTTTAACATTTATTAATGCAATGTACATATAAATGACCATGAAGTTAGTTAGACAGTAAAATTATAGGAAGTCAAAGTTTCTTTCAATGATAGCAGTCTTGGGCACCTGGGTGGCTCAGTGGGTTAAGCCTCTGCCTTCAGCTCAGGTCATGATCCCAGAGTCCTGGGATCGAGCACCAGAGCCCCACATTGGGCTCTCTTCTCCGCAGGGAGCCTGCTTCCCCCTCTCTCTCTCTTCCTGCCTCTCTGCCTACTTGTGATCTCTCTGTGTCAAATACATAAAGTCTTTTTGTAAAAAAAATGGTAGCAGTCTTGCTCTGAATTTTCTCACCTTCCATTAAAGACAAAACACACCCCTAATCTATTAGGGCTAGTGGGGAAGGAGCCCCTACAGAGAAAGTATTAAAAAGATGTCTTCAGTCACCTTTCCCTTAAAATTAAGGTTTAATACACAAGTAATGACCATCCAAAAGTTGAATAAAACCCACAGATGAGCATTTGTCAAGCATCAGTCCTAGCATGGGTCCCAAAGGTGTAGTGAATGGAGTTCTGAGCAAACCAAAGAACCAGTCCCTTCTATCAAAGATGAAACTAAGCCAACACATGTAATGCAGTTGAGAGTCATGAGCTATGAGGCCCAGGTGAGATTAATGTTGAGTAGCATTTGTGGTTTATACAATTAAAACTAAGAATATGACTAGCAATAAACAAAACTATATGTGAACAGAATTTAACTTAGGCTGGATTTTCTAAAAAAAAAAAAAAAAACTGGAGATAACATTTTGCATATTTTAATATGGCTCTGGGCTTCCATTATAACAGAATAGGTAATAGTGCCCACTACAATAGAAGAACCATTTGGTAACTAATTTTTTTTTTTAAGATTTTATTTATTTATTTATTTGACAGAGAGAGAGATCACAAGTAGGCAGAAAGAGAAGGAAGCAGGGTCCCTGCTGAGCAGAGAGCCCGATGCGGGACTCGAGCCCAGGACCCTGAGATTATGACCTGAGCCGAAGGCAGCGGCTTAACCCATTGAGCCACCCAGGCACCCACCATTTGGTAACTATTAAGGTAATAACAGTACCAATCAATAAAGATTAAATGAGTCAATTTATGTAAAGCATTTATTTCTTTATTTTTAAAGATTTTATTCATTTATTTGAGAGAGAGAGGGAGAGCGTACAAGTGGGGAGAGGGGCAGAGAGAGAGGGAGAAGCAGACCTCTTTTTAATGGGGAGTCCATGGGCGCCTGGGTGGCTCAGTGGGTTGGGCCGCTGCTCAGGTTATGATCTCAGGGTCCTGGGATCGAGTCCCGCATAGGGCTCTCTGCTCAGCAGGGAGCCTGTTTCCCCCTCTCTCTCTCTCTCTGCCTGCCTCTCAGTCTACTTGTGATTTCTCTCTGTCAAATAAATAAATAAAATCTTTAAAAAAAAATGGGGAGTCCAGTGCAGGCAGGGCTGGATCCCGGGACTCTAAGATCAGGACCTGAGCCGAAGTCAGACACCCAACTGAGCCACCCAGATGCCCCTATGTAAAGCATTTAAAATAGTGGCTGGTGGGTGCCTGGGTGGCTCAGTGGGTTAAAGCCTCTGCCTTCAGCTTGGGTCATGGTCCCGGGGTCCAGGGATTGAGCCCCGCATTGGCCTCTCTGTTCCATAGGGGAGCCCGCCCCTCCACCCCAGGCCTGCCTCTCTGCTTACTTGTGATCTCTGCCTGTGAGATAAATAAATAAAATCTTTAAAAAATAAAATAAAATAAAATAGTGGCTGGCAATAAAATCTTTAAAAATAAAATCTTTAAAATAACAGACGAATGGATAAGGAAGATGTGGTCCATATACACTATGGAGTATTATGCCTCCATCAGAAAGGATGAATACCCAACTTTTGTAGCAACATGGACGGGACTGGAAGAGATTATGCTGAGTGAAATAAGTCAAGCAGAGAGAGTCAATTATCATATGGTTTCACTTATTTGTGAAGCATAACAAATATCATGGAGGACAAGGGGTGTTAGAGAGGAGAAGGGAGTTGGGATAAATTGGAAGGGGAGGTGAATCATGAGAGACTATGGACTCTGAAAAACAATCTGAGGGGCTTGAAGTGGCGGGGGGGGCGGTGGGAGGTCCGGGTACCAGGTGGTAGGTATTATAGAGGGCACGGATTGCATGGAGCACTGGGTGTGGTGAAAAAATAATGAATACTGTTTTTCTGAAAATAAATAAATCAATTTAATAAATAAAATAAAATAGTGGCTGGCATATAGTAAATGTGATGTATTACCATGATTACAATATGTCACTGAATTAATCAAGTTTATCCTACATAAAATAAGTTCTATTTACCAGAAATAGACTGTTGCTCATCTAGGACTCTAAGACCATTGGAATAGAGTAGAAGTTCTCAAAGAAAGCAGTGCTCCCCTCCTGGGGAACATTCTGAAAATTTGGTGGTAGTTCTTTTTGGTTGTCACTACGCTGAGGAGAGCCTGTTGCTGGTATATAACTGAGGACAAAAGATGCAGATATATTTGCAGGGCCATTTCACCCAACAGAACTATCTGTCTGGAAATCCTACTAGACTTCCCTAGTCTCATTTTCCAAGATAATTTTCACATACCTTTCCTGTTCTTAGTCTTCTAGAATCTTACTCTGCCACAGTTCCTAACGTTACTAAGAAAACCTTCACTAAGAAAATAAAGGCATGTGATAAAGAAATTTCTCCCTTCTCACCAAATCTACTCCATGTGTTTCTGTACCCATATATTGCACTTTCTTTCCCACTACATTACATGAACTGTCCCTTCTTTTATCAAAGGCCAGTTCTACTTCTCTGCTGTATTCTCTCTTTTAGCCTACCTTAAGAAGTTTGTGCCTTCTATTCTCTGTCTTGAATTATCAGTTTCCCTGTCTACCAGATCACTCTCACCAATCAAATGCTGTTTTATCTCTTATTCTAAAAAAAACAAAACAAAACTCTCTCTTGACATTCCATCTCCCTCATTTCTTTACATCAAAAGAGTTGCCTGTTTTTGGTGTTTCCTTTTCTTCTCCTATTCTCCACTGATCACACTCTAACCAGGCTGCCTTTATCCTGTTACTCTAAAGCCTTTCTCATAAATATCACCAACAGCTTGCACAATGCCAAATATATCAATTATTAATCCTCACTTTATTTAGCAACATTTAATCTTTTCTGAAACATGTGCTATATTACATTTTCCTTATTTTTTCTATGTCTATGTTTAAATCTCAGCTTTATTGGATCCTCAAATTCTTGAGTGCTAAAAATAATTTAGCCTTACTAACTTAGGCTTAATTTGGGAGCTGCTTTTTCTACCTCCACTAATTCCCTGGACTAAATCTAGCATTATGGCTTTAACAACCATCTATATGCTGATACCTCAATTTATAACTTCAGCCTCATTAACCCAGTCATTTGTTTGTCATCTATCTTGGACATCTAATAGAAATCTCAAATTTAATATATCTAAAGTCAATCTTTTGAACTCTCCATGCTTCCAAATCTGCTCATCTCCTAGTATCCCCAATGAGTGAAAGCTTAGTTACTCTTGCCAAAATCTCTGGAGTCTTCCTTAACTTCTGTTTCACTCAAGACCTACATTAAATCCTGTTGGTTCTGTCTTCAAAATGTATCCAGAAATGGAACTATTCTCAACAATTCCACATCTGTCTCCTGCCTACCCCAAATCATTTCCTGTGGGGATTATTATAAGTAGCCTCCTGGATAGTCTCTGCTCTTGCTCCTTTATCATTCATTTTTCCTAAAAGAGCCAGAATGATTCTTTAAAAACATAAGTCAGATAAATGTCACTCCCCTAAGCAGGACCTTCCAATGGCTTCCCATCACACTTCAAATAAAATCCAAAGTTCTCACAGGAGCGGTAACACAGCTGGAGCACCCCCACTCCCACCTTAAAACCCAACAACTAGCATCATCTCTTATCTCCTACTACTTTCCTTCTTGTTTATACCAAACCAGCAATACCTTCTAGCTGTTTTTTGCACCTATCGGGCAGGTCACCACCCCAGGACTTCAGTACCTATTGTTCCCTTTCCTCCAATGCTCTTCCTTCAGATATTGGGATAGCTTACTTCTGACTTCCTACAAGACTCTGATCAAATGTCACCTTCTTAAGACATCTTCCCTGACCACCCTATCTAAAACAGTACCCCCCATCACATTGCATGCTCTTACATATTTCCACCTAGCATTGGAGCATATGTCTATTTATCTGTTTACTAATGATCTCCTCACTAAAACATAAACTCTGTTTGGACAGGGTCTTTGTCATTTCTGTTTATTTCTATAATTCTAGAGCCTGGTGTATACTAGATGCTCAATAAATAATGAAATGGCTGATTAAGTGATAAAAATAAACACAACCTTAGTTTTAAAGGCTATATGAAAACTAATTTTCAGGTATTATATATGATTTTATCAGGCATTATACACAATTGCCTAGTTTACCTCTTGAAATTTCATTTGAAAATTTTATTTAACAAGAATATTACTTAAACAGTGTTTCTTTTTTCCTATTTTTTTTATTATTATAAACATATATTTTTATCCCCAGGGGTACAGGTCTGTGAATCACCAGGTTTACACACTTCACAGCACTCACCAAAGCACAAACCCTCCCCAATGTCCATAAAACAGTGTTTTGCTTTTAAGTAGTAAATTAAGCTCTTTTCAATGTGGAAAAATGAAGGTCTTTGTCTTGGATCCAATCTAAAAATGCTTTAAAAACTTTTTAGGCCACCAGTGCTATTTTGATATGTTTGAAAATGAAAAAAATGAGCATTGGAAAAAGCTGGATTTCTCTGGAAGGGATTCTTTATTTCTGCATGCAAATTATAGATTAAATGCTTTTAAAAACATATTGAGGGGCACCTGGGTAGCTCAGGTGGTTAAGTGTCTGCCTTTGGCTCAGGTTATGATCTTGGAGTTTTGGGATCAAGTGCTACATCAGGCTCCCTACTCAGCCCAGAGTCTCCTTGTCCCTCTGCCTCTGCCCACCAGCCACTCCCTCCCCCTCCCCGATCCCCTCCCCTCCTTCCCTCCCACCACCTGCCAGCTCCTGCATGCAGGTTCTCTCTTTCTCTCTCCTCCCTCAAATAAATAAAATCTTAAATGTTGAGTGTAAGGTATGTGTAATAGGAACAGAATTGCCTATTTATGATATGCTCAAGGAATAAAAGAAGTAGAAAAATCATGTAAATGAGATACTCTGCTACTGTGGAAGTCTATGAACAAAACAAAGGTCACCTTAATTTTTCACTAGAATGGTTTCCAGGAAGTCTAGAAACACAGTAAGTTTTGGAACTCCAAAAACATTTTCCAGTACAGCTGACCCTTGAATAACATGGGTTGACCTTTGATTAATAGGTTTCAATGGCACAGGTCCACTTATATACTAATTTTTTCAATAAATGTATTGGAACTTTTTTTGGAGATTTGCAGCAATTTGTAAAAATAGAAGACCCTCATAGCCTAGGACTACTGAAAAATTAAGAAAAATTTATGTCATAAGTGCATAAAATATATATAAATTTATTATAAAAAGTTAAGATTTATCAAAATTTATACACACAGAGACTGTATATGGTGCCATCTGCAGTTGAAATGTAAACAAATGTAAAGATGCAGGATTAAATAACTGCATAAAAGTACATATAGTACTACTGTAGTAATCTTGTAGCCACCACCTGTTGTTACTGTGGTGAGCTCAAATGCTGTATTGCTTAAAACACTGTGTGATGTTAATCACAGTTCGTCTCGCCAGTAAAATTACGTATCGCAATAAAAAAGTGACCTCTTGCAGTTCTCACATATTTTTTTGGTGTTTAGTGCAGTACCATAAACTTCTGAAAAACATCAGGGGACCCATAGGAAGTGCTGCTAGTGATGTTGGAAGTGCTCCCAAGAAGCAGAGAAGAGTTGTGTCATTACAAGAAAAAACTGAATTGCTTGGTATGTACCATAGATTGAGGTGTGCAGCTGTTGTTGCCCATTTCAAGAAAAATGAATCCAGTGTAAGGACAATTGTAAAAAAATAAAAAAGGAAAATTTGTGAAGCCATCACTATAGATCAGTGGGCATGTATGAAAACCTTGCACTTTTTATCTTGTGTTGAAAATGCAACTTTTATAAGAGTAGAAGAATGCTGTAAGAAAGGCATATGCCTATAAGACTCTAAAACCATTCAAGAAAAACAAAGTCATTGTATGATAACTTAGAGCAAACGAAAGGTGAAGGGTCTAAAGCTGGAGAATTTAATGCCTACAGAGAATGGTTTGATAATTTTAGAGATGGGTTTGACCTAAAAAATATCAAGGTAGCCAAGTAGCAGCAGCAGACAGCTCTGGAACACCATTAAAAAAATCACTGAGCAAATGGTGGAAGTTGGATTGGTATCATATAAAAAGAAATGCAAAAGAAAAAAAAAAGAAAAAAAAATCACCCAGAAATAGTGATGTATTTCCATAAAGCTACACCAAATGGACCTGCCTCTCCTGTCTCCCCTTCCACCTCCTACCCCTTCTGCCTCTGCCACCCTCAGACAATAAGATCAACCCCTCCTCTTTCTCAGCTTACTCAGTGAGAAGACAAAGATGAAGACTTTTATGATAACCCACTTTCATTTAACAAATAATCAAGCTGCATGGTTAATTAACTTACCTTTTGTATGTGTGTTTTCACGTGAAAACCTAGTAATGTATGACAAGAACTGTGAGACATTTCTGTGTCATCATCACCTAAGTACTGATTGTATAGAACAGGTGCAAGATTTGTATGGAAGTGGACAGACTATCCTTACATAATTAAAGGTGAGTAATAGGTAATATAAACTTCATAATGTTTTTTCTTACCATTTTATAACTTCACTTTCAAAGAATAACACCATACAGTGTGCCCTTCTCTCTATTAAATGAAGAAGGTGCACAACAGCTCATCATCACAAGTAAGTGATTTTTAAGAAAATATAACACTGTTTCCAGTGCTGTATTATAAATATGACTAGAATATAGTTTGCCATAAACATTTTATGATTCATCCATTAGTGTATAAGGCTAAGCTACCATAAAGCATTCATATTGCTACTGCTTCCTTTTCTATGCATGAATTATTATACCTACAAATAAATATGAATTTATTTTTTACATTACCTTTTCATTTTTGATATCTAGTGTTAGTTATGTATATAACATCTACAGTGTTTTGTATAAGACAGTACTGATATATGTACTGACAAAATGTAAACAGATGATTTATAAACTTACAGTATCAATAATATCTGGTACTGTAAATGTACTTTCTCATATGATTTTCTTAACATTTTCTTTTCTCTAGCTTCTTTTATTATAAGAATACAGTATATAATACATATAACATACAAACTATGTGTTAAATTGACTGCTTAGCTTCCCAGTAAGGCTTCCAGTTAACAGGCTATTACTAATTAAGTTTTGGGAAAAATCACTGTATGATGTGATTTAACACAATAAAAAAAATTTTAAAAAGTTATATATAGATTTTCAGCTGCACTGGGGTGGGAGAGGGAGGCAGGGGGTCAGTACTCCTAACTCCTGCATTATTCAAGGGTCAACTTTATTCTAGAGTTCAAAATACTTTCCTAAAAGGAGGCAGACTTAGTTCTTTAATCAAATATAGATTATATTTAATTAAATGTATAGGCTGTTTTAATCAAAGTTAATTTTCAAGGCTAAATTTTCTTTCTTTCTTTTCTTTTTTAAAGATTCTGTTTATTTATTTGACAGAGATCACAAGTAGGCAGAGAGGTAGGCAGAGAGAGAGGGGGAAGCAGGCTCCCCGCTGAGCAGAGTCAAGGTTAAATTTTCAAACCTACTTACAATGGATTTTTTTGAACTTTCAATATTTGCATATCACTTAATAGCATGCTTCATTGAAATATATGGATTTTCCTACAAATAACAAAATGATATTCACTGGAGACAAATTATTATAACTTCAAATGTATGACATTACATACCTGAGGTAAACCAGCACCTGTTTGCATAGAAGATTTTTTTAATAATCTCACTTCCTTGTTTATGTATCTTAGCATTCCACTGAGAGTACTGAAGTCATTACTCTCAGAACTATCATCTTCTGGGTCATATGTGAGAGGTTTAAATGAGTCTGACTGGGTATAAGTCAGATCCTTCTGGCTTTCTTCTAATGTTGCAGGCTGTTCGAACTGCATTTTTTTTAAGTCCTGTAGTAATTCTTCAGAAAGATCTTCAACACTACGTGTCTTGAAACTAAGGTCGCTGGCACTAATAGAGCGACGTAGCTTTCTATACTTGAAAAAAGCTGTGTGAGAATGTTTAGCAAGTTTTGGATCTTGAATGTTCGGCATAATTTCTGCTGCAGACGTAAGCAGGGCTGGTAGAAACTTGAGGTCTTCTGCCCTTTCACGTCCAGAAATTTTGGCTTGTAATCTGGTTAATTCTGATTCCTATAGAAAAATAGGCACATAGTAGGTGTTCAGACATTTTTGTTAAATGAAAAAGTTACTTAGATGTCTTCTGGGAGTCCATGATTTTCTAAGTCAACCTTCTGCCCAGAACACATATTCCTTTTATAACAACCCATGAGACTTTTCCAAGCTCTGTTTAAACCCTTCATTTTGAGACAATTACATATGTTCACTTGAAATATGTTAAAACTATGCTAAGGAATTCCATGAAAACTCGATTTTCCTTATACCAATGTTTTTCGATTTTAAGTGCTAATGATAATAGTATCAATTTCTAATTAAGACTGAAATCTTACATCTAAAAATTTCTCTTCAAAAGTATAATGGTACACTATATTTTGCTAATCTAACATATATATATATATACACACACACACACACAAAACTACTCCCTTTAAAATTTCTAATAGGAAATAAATTTATGTTAACTATTATGCTTCACATGCCTTCATTACAAGAAAGCTTCATTATACCAGAAATTTTTCAAAGAAAAACCTTTCAATTAGCAATAATCGTACTTTGGATAAACCTCATTGGCTACGATACTGCCACCGCGCAAAGCTCAAAGAAAAACCTTTTAAAAAGTGATTTAGTAAAGACTGATTTATGAAATATTAAACTTCTCATTTCTTTTTTTTTTTTTTTAAGATTTCATTTATTTGACAGAGAGATCACAAGAAGGCAGAGAAGCAGGCAGAAGGCTCTCTGCTGAGCAGAGAGCCTGATGCAGGGCTCAATTCCAGGACCCTGAGATCATGACCTGAGCCTAAGGCAGAGGCCCAGCCCACTGAGCCACCCAGGTGCCCCTAAACTTTTCATTTCTACTATTTTTTCCATGTCCTTCATTTGGATCCTCTGACCCAACTTTAGAATCCAAGAATGAGACTGCGTATACTGAAAAACCATAAAGCCTAAAAAAATGAAGAGGAGACGTAAGTTAATGTTTAGTAGTCTTCTGTTCAAATACATTTTCTGTTTCTTATAGGTATCCATAAAATATATATTTCTAAATCGGTCACTTTTAATCTGATAGTATCTCTTCTTTCTAAAAATACTCTGCTTACTAAAACTGTCATAACCACAGAATACATTACAAAATGAAAGTTTAACATGCTTATTTAAGTACTACTTTCTCTAGGTAAACATTATTTCCAAGTGGCTAGAGTGCCAACTTTTGTAGTAAATCTTATATTTACATTCTGATAATCACAATTAATAAAGTAGCTACAGAGTTAACACATACAGGGTTCTGTGCAGTTGAAATATTTTTTAACTCTAGCCACAGAGTTATCTAGCCATAATTGAGAATTGTGCTATCTTAGCTAAATCGAGTCCATGTAACTTTCAGTTTAACACTTAGCTTTTATAATGAAATATAGTGTAACTGAATACGTTAAACATAATTCAACTTATTAAGACTTGCAGAATTTCACTGATGTGGTCACTATTATATAATAAAGTAATGCCTTTAGGGCTCTCAGAAAATGGTCTAAGCTTTGCCCTTACTCTGGTTAACCTCAAATGATAGGGTATTTGTGAGGGTATTACAGGAAGTGAGCTGAAAAGATCAGTTGTCTCAAACTCTTGTTCTTTCTTCTCCCTCACTTCTGTTTCTGTTCTCTGTCATTTACTGCTGCTGTCAATGGAATTGTTGTCCATTATTTATAGCTACTTCTAATTGTTATAGTTATGCCAGCTTCTGCTCTTGTTAGCTTTTTTTCCTTTCTATTCTCCTTATCTATTCTTCGGTTCAGACTCTAGAGCCAGTTAATATTGACTTTGAGAATTACTGTCAAAAACTTCTGAATAATTAAGTGCAATCCAATTCTATTTATCTCGGTAGTAATAATTAACAAGTGAGCAGAGATAGCTATAACAAAGGATATGCAATCTAGAATCTTTAAATTTTGAGTCAATTTTTTATAGTGAAGTTACATAATTTTATATAATTGTTGTAAATCTCCAGAACACTAGGTATATTCATGTCTCAAAAAAGCACAGAGTGTTCAATCTAAACATAATTTTAGATTATATCTAGGGGCACCTGGCTGGCTCAGTGGAGCATGTGATTATTGATCTCAGGATTGTGAGTTCAAGCCCCATGTTGGGTAGAGAGATTACTTAAAAATAAAATCTTAAAAAAAAAATTATGTATATTCAGCTTTCCTTAGTATTGTGAATAACAAGTATGTTACAAAAGGAATTTGAGTGCTCAGCTTAGTAACTAGAAATATTTCTAAAATATTATTTGAATTTTTTTGCTTTTTAATAACTTCTGTTTTGTAATAAAATTATTTATTGCTTCAGAGCTGTTAGTGAACTTTTTTTGTAAGGTCTTAGCTAGCAATGTAAATTTCATACATAGTGGCAGTTCTGAACTAATATTAAATTTTTATCTCTATGTAGCAGTAGTGATATTAATTTCAAATTCTACACTAAACTGCCATAGCTCAGCAGCAATGAGATATTTGGAAAATAGTGTATAGTAATTTTTTTTTTAATATAAAGGAATTTTGTTTAATGAAAAATGCTCCTACTTGTAGGTACATTAAGGGTGGAACTTTCTAAAGTAAATATAATTAAGTCTGTATTTGAATAAGTTCTAGTCCAAGATGATGACATAAGTGATTCCTCCCAAGACACACTGAATCTACACCTAGTCATGGAGCAATTCCCTCTCAAAGAAGCCAGCTGAGCAACATCCACACACCGGGTTAATGAGAAAATACCTACAAAAGGGCCATTCTGTGGGGGAAACACTTCACTCCCAGCTTCTCCCTGAGGAGTGAAGAGTATGGACCCCACCTCTAACACCCCAACTTTTAAAACTACCATTTGAGGAATGTGTGCTAAAACAGCTAGCTCTAAAAAGCTATTCATGAGACCTACAAGACTAGAGCAAATAGAAAAATAGTTCTTAATGGGCTCACAACAATGTGGTATGGCTGTCTACCAGGGATCAGCACAGAAGAAGCTGGCAAAAACAGTCCACCTCTTCATCTTTCCCTTAATGAGTCTTATTTATGTACTTTAAAAGCTTCTGCCCGAGGATCAGTTTTCTAATTTAGCACATGTCTAGGAGCACCAGAGCACCAGGTACCCCATCCACCTTTTTCCCTAGAGTCTGCTTCAAATTTCCAGTATCAAAAAAAAAAATTCCAGTATCTTCTTGAAAGGAGCTTGTACTCATCTAGCATTCAAGCTTTTGAAGCTGTTGCCCAAGGGACTGGCCTCTCTGGACTACATGACTCCGTAGCCAACAGGGTTTGCTTTCATATGTCTAGCAGGACTGTGGCAAACAAAGCAGTTCTTAGTAGGCAGAGGAGCACACCCTCATGCCTAAAAATGTAAGCCCAGCGCTGAGGGAACAAATAATAAAGCCCGTCTCTCAGTTTCTCCCTGTAAGGATCCCAACTACATACTTTCCTGGCTCTTACCCAAGGGTCTAGACTTTAGACAGTCTACATCTAGGTGCTGACTGAGATCATCATACTCTTTGGAATACTGACAAATCATGGCACACCCTCAACTACCAGGATCCACCTAGAACAAAGAAGGCTGAACAATCACAAAGGTTTGAAAAACAATAAGGAACTCAGAACCAGATGATCAATAAGGCATATCTCCTACACAATACCACTCTGTCAAGACTGGGATAGGTGGCTGAAAGCAACACAGAATTGAGAAAAATGAAGAAACAGGGGAATATATTCCATACAAAAAAATAAGCTGAAACTCTAAAAAACAGACCTTAATGAGACAGGAGCAAGTGATTTACCTGATAAAGAGTTCAAAATAACATCATAAAGATGTTTACCAAGTCAGGAGAACAATGCATGAACAAAGTAAGAATTTCAACAGAGACAGAAAATATAAGAAGGTACCAAAAATCACAGAGCATAAGTAGTCACAGAATGAAAATACAGTAACTGAACTGGAGAATTCAACAAAGAGGTTCAACAACAGACTAGATCCAAGAGAAGAAAGGATCAGAGGACCCAAAGGGTAGTGGAATTCGATTAGAGGAGCAAAAGAAAAAAAAATTAAGAAGGGTGAAACCAGCTTAAGGGACTAATGGGACACCATCAAGAGGACCAACATACACATTATAGGGGTCCCCGAAGGACAAGAGAGAAAGGAGCACAAAGTTTAGTTAAAGTAATAGTGGCCCAAAGCTTTTTTAACTTGAGAAAAGAAACAGACATCCAGATCCAGGAAGCCTAGAGAATTCCAGATGTGATGAATCCAGAGATCTAAACTGAAACACTTTATAATTGTCAAAAAACAAAGACAGAGAGTCTTAAAAGCAGCAAGAGAAAAACTACTTATGTATAAGGAAACCTTATGAGAAAATCAACAGAAAATCTGTAGATAAGAAGAGAATGGCATTACACATTAAAAGTACTGAATGGGGGGAAAAAAAGCGTACCAACCAAGAATACTCTTCCTGGCCAAGTTGTCCTTCAGAATTAAAGGATAAAGAGTTTTCCAGACAAGGAAAAGCTGAAGGAATTCATCTCCACTAGACTGGCCTTACACTAAATTTTAAAAGGAATTCTTTAAGCTGAAATTTAAAAATGCTAAATAGTAACAGGAAAACATATGAAAGTTTCAAGCTCATTGGTAAAGGCAAACATATAGTTAAATTCAGAATACTCTAATGTTCCAATTATGGTGGGTAAATCACTAAAACTCTAATACAAAGAGTTAAAAGACATGGGGGTAGTTCCCAGGAAAATGAAGGAGGAGGATTCTAAGCTTACTTCGTCCTATGGATACAACTAGATAACACACACATCAGTGTAACTAATCCAGAAAATGACCTGAAGACTAGCAGAACAGGCTCTCCACTGCTAAGTGTAGAGAAGAGGCCCCATAGAAGAGGGTAGGAAGAGAGATGCAGTTGGGAGCCTCAGTGACTAGCAGGATTGTCTGCAGGAGTGAAGGACACTGTGGGCATGGAGAAGGGAGAAGAAGAGCACACTCCATGCCAGAACTCTAGGCTTGGGGACCTGCAATGGGAAGATAAATCCCTTTAACATTTGGCTTTGAAAACCTGAGGGACCCAACTCCATGAGTTCTTACAATCAGTGAGGCTTACCACCTGGAACTTTAAATATCAGCAGGCTGGGGTCTGGGAGAGCTGGAAGGGTAGAGTCCCTATGCTGAAAGAGAGAAACAAATAGTGCCACGGAGGTACAGCATAGAAGCAGCAGTTCGAAAAACTGCCTGGGGTAAAAAGGAAGGAGGGGTGTGTGTGTGTGTGTGTGTGTGTGTGTGTGTGTGTGTGTGTTGGAGGGACAGGGATCTTTGGGAGATTTCTCCAACAACATAAGAGCTCCATATTTCCCTCCCCTGCCTCCCAGCCTAGAAAAACAGACACCTGTAGGAACCAGGGCAGCACAAACACTCTCCACCTAGCTTGCTAACAGTGTGTCCTGGCCCTGTGTCCACCTGTAGACTCGCCCTATCCAACCAATCCTGGGCAAGAGTATTCAAAAGTGGCTCCAAGTCCCTTCCCAAAGCAGACTAGCAAATACCTTGCTAACACCGTGTACCCTACTGCTGTGTTCTCCTGCAGACCTGCCCTTGACAGGATTCCATCCAAAGTGGTGGTGCAAGTTAGCAGTGCAAAAGCAGCCCTGACAAGGGTCAACACCACTCCAAAGGGACTCCTTGACCAGGAAGAGAGGAAGATAACCACACACACCAGTACAACTGTGGCCCTGTCAGTGGGGTGGAGGCAGACATCTGGTCTGACTGCAGGCCTCACCCACTAACAAAAGCTTCTCAGGGGAACAACACAGAGAACACCCTGCAGATCTGGCAAATGCCTGGTCTGACTCAACTCAAGCCCAAGGCAGCCCCAGACTGGCTGACTACCAAAACAGGGACCAAATCCTGCCCACAACAGGCAAAGAAAGCCATTGGAGACTACTGGACTGACGGCAAACGCAGCTTAGCCACAATAGTAGGGCATATATGACACACTTAAGAGGCACCCCTGAAGCACAAGGTTCTGGTGAACAGGGGATATTGCAGGGCAGGGCACTACAGAACATCATCTTCATTAGGCGGTGACTTTCAAGATCAAAAGACATATATGGCTTTCCTAACATAGAAATAGATACAGAAAGACAAACTGAGGTGGTAGAGGAATTTATCTCAAATGAAAGAACAGGACAAAATCACAGCAAGAGAGCTTATGAAACAGAGATAATATGTCTGATAGAGAATTTAAAGTAATAGTCATACATAAAGATACTTACTGGGGGACGCCTGGTGGCTCCGTTGACCTTTGGCTTGGGTCATGATCCCAGGGTCCTGGGATCAACTCTCACATCAGGCTCTTTGCTCAGAGGGAGCATGCTTCTCCCTCTGCCTTACCCCACCCACAAATAAATAAAATCTTAAAAACAAAAAGAACATACACACTAGACTTAGGAGTGGAGGACCTCACAGTGACACCCTCAATAGAGACAGAATACATTAAAAAGAACCTGTCAGAGATGAAGAACTGAATAACTGAAATTAAAAATATATTAAAGGGAATAAATAGTAGACCAAAGGAAACAGAACAGATCAGGGACCTGTAGGACAAAGTAATGGAAAACAAGCTTAACAGGGAGAGAATAAAGAACAATAAAAAACCATTGATTAAGGAAACTCTACAACACCATCAAGAGTAGTAACGGTCACTTTATAGGGATCCCAGGAAGAGAGAAGAGGGGGCAGAAAATTTATTTAAAGAAGTAATGGCGGGCACTCAGGTGGCTCAATGGGTTAAACCACTGCCTTCAGCTCAGGTCATGATCTCAGGGTCCTGGGATCGAGTCTCACATCAGGCTCTCTGTTCAGCAGGAAGCCTGCGTCCCTCTCACTCTCTCTCTCTGTCTGCCTCTCTGCCTACTTGTGATCTCTCTCTCTGTCAAATAAATAAATAAAATATTTTTTAAAAAAATAAAAAAAAATAAAGAAGTAATGGCTTAAAACTTCCTAAATCTGGGGAAGGAAACAGATGCCTAGCTCCAGGAGGCACACAGACCACCCCCCCCCAAATCAACCTCCATTGGTCCAAAACAAGACAAAAGAAAAAAAAAAGGCAAAAAATAAAAAAAAAAAAAAAAAAAAAAAGGCAAAAAAGTAGTGCTAAAGAGAGAATTTTAAAAAGCAGCAAAAGAAAATAGATACATACAAGGGACCCTATAAGGCTATTAGTTGATTTTTCAGCAGAAACTTTGCAGGGCAGAAGATAATAGCATGATATATTCAAACTACTAAAAGAAAAAAACATACAGTCAAGAAAAAGAAAATTTTCATTTTATCTTTTTCAAATTCAATTAGCCAACATATAGTACCTCATTAGGTTTTTTTTTTTACCTCATTAGTTTTTGATAAAGTGTTCGATGATTCATTAGTTGTGTTTTAACACCCTATGCTCATCACATCATGTGCCTTCCTTAATGCCCATCATTCAGTTACTCCATTCCCCCATCCACCTCCCTATCTGTAACCCTCAGTTTGCATCCTGAAGTCAAGAGTCTCATGGTTTGTCTCCCTGATTTCTTCCCATTCAGTAATAGAAAATTTGAACATGCTAATTACCAACAATCAAATTGATTCAGTAATCAAATAACTCCCAAGAAGCAAAAGTTCAGGGCCAGATTGGTGAATTCTATCAAACATTTTAAAAAGAGTTAATACCTATTCTTCTCAAACTATTCCAAGAGATACGAGAGGAAGGAAAACTTCCAAACTCTTTCTATGAGTCTAGCATTACCTTGATACCAAAATCAAAGACACTATAAAAAAAAAGAACTACAGGCCAGTATCACTGATGAACACAGATGCACTCATATGTGGAATTTAAGAAACAGTGCAAAGAATCACAGAGGAAGGGAGGAAAAACTGAATAGGAAGTCATCAGAGAGGGAGAAAATCCATGAGAGGCTCTTAACTATAGGAAACAAACTGAGGGTTGCTGGAGGGGAGGTGGATGGGGGTTGGGATAATTGATGGGCATTAAGGAGGGCATGTGATGTGATAAGCACTGTGTGTTACACGCAACTGATGAATTACTGAACTCTACGTATGAAACTAATGATGTACTATATGTTGGCTTATTGAATTTAAATTTTAAAAATTCTCAATAAAATATTAGTAAGTTGAATCTAACAATATATTAAAAAATCATTCAGCACAATCAAGTGGGATTCATTCTGGGGATGCAAATGTGGTTTGCTATTCATAAATCAGTCAATGTGATACATCACATCAACACTAGAAAGGATAAGAACCATATGATCATTTCATTAGACACAGAAAAAGCATTTGACAAAGTACAACATCCATTCATGTTAGAAACTCTCAACAAACTTTTAGAGGGAACATACCTCAACATAATAAAGGCCATATGTCAAAAACCTATAGCTAACACCATACTCAATGGGGAAAAACTCAGAGCTTTTCCCCTAAGACCAGGAATAAGACAAGAATGTCCACTCTCGGGCGCCTGGGTGGCTCAGTGGGTTAAGCCGCTGCCTTCGGCTCAGGTCATGATCTCAGAGTCCTGGGATCGAGTCCCACATCGGGCTCTCTGCTCAGCGGAGAGCCTGCTTCCCTCTCTCTCTCTCTGCCTGCCTCTCCATCTACTTGTGATTTCTCTCTGTCAAATAAATAAATAAAATCTTTAAAAAAAAAAAAAAAAAGAATGTCCACTCTCACTACTTTTATTCAACACAGTATTAGAAGTCCTAGCCACAGTAATCAGACAAGGAATAAAATGCATCCAAATAAAGAAGTAAAATAATCACTATTTGTAGATGACACGATGCTATACATAGAACTCTAAAGACGTCACCAAAAAACTACTAGAATTGATAAATGAATTCAGTAAGGTTGCACAATACAAAAATCAACATTCAGAAATACATTGCATTTCCATATACTACTAATGAAGTATCAGAAAGAGAAATTAAGAAGAAGAAATTAACAGTGCCATTTATAATTGTACCAAAAGTAATAAAATACCTAGGAATAAACTTAACCAAGGAGGTAAAAGACCTATACTCTGAAAACTATAAGCACTGATGAAAGAAATTGAAAATTACACAAAGAAATGGAAAGATATTCCATGCTCATGGATTGGAAGAACAAATATTGTAAAAATATCCACACTACCCAAAGAACTACAGATTCTATGCAATCCCTGTCAAAATACCAACAGCATTTTTCACTGAACTATAACAAATAATCCTAAAATTTGTATGGAACCATGAAAGACCCTGAATAGCCAAAGAAATCTTAAAGAAGAACAAAACTGGAGGTATCATAATCCCAGATTTCAAGATGCCCTACAAAGCTGTAATAATCAAAAGAGTATGGTACTGGCACAAAAACAGACCCATAGATCCAGAGAACAGAACAGAGAGCCCAGAAATATACCCACAGTTATATGATCAATTAATCTTTGCCAAAGGAGGAAAGAATATGCAATGGGAAAAAGACCATCTCTTCAATAACTGTTGTTGGGAACATTGGATAGCTGCATGCAAAAAAAATGAATTTGGGCCACTTTTTTACACCATACACAAATATAAACTCAAAATGGATAAAAGACCTAAATAGGAGACCTGAAACCATAAGAACCCTAGAGCAGAGCACAGGCAGTAATTTCTCTGACATCAGCTGTAGCAACATTTTTCTAAAATATGCCTTCTAAGGTAAGGGAAACAAAAGAAAAAACAAACTATTGGGGCTTCATCAAAATAAAAGACTTCTGCATGGGTGCATGGGTGGCTCAGTCAGTTAAGTATCTGCCTTCAGTTCAGGTCATGATCCCAGGGGGTCCTGGGATGGAGCCCCATATCCCTCCTGAGAGGGAGCCTGCTTCTCCCTCTCTCTCTTCCCTTCCCCCTGACTCAAGCTTGGTCTCTCTTTCACTCTGTCTCTCTCTCAAGTAAATAAAATCTTAAAAAAAAAAAAAAAGCTTCTGCATGGCAAAGTAAACAATCAACAAAACTAATGAAATGGGAGAAGATAATTATAAATGACGTATCTGACAAAGGGTTAGTATCCAAAATATATAAAGAACTTACACAACTCAACTTCAAAAAACCAAATAATCCAATTTAAAAATGGGAGGAAGACATGAACAGACATTTCTCCAAGTACGACATATAGATGGCCAACAGACAAAATGAAAGATGCTCAATGTAAGTAATCCTTAGGGAAATGCAAATCAAAACCACAATGAGATCATATCACACTTGTGTAAATGGCTAAAAATTAACAACTCAAGAAACACAAAGTGCTGGCAAAGATGTAAAGAAAAAGGAACCCTCTTGCATTGTTGGTAGGAATGAAAACTGGTGCAACCACTGTGGAAACCAGTATGGAGGTTCCTCAAAAAACTAAAAATAGGGCACCTGGGTAGCACAGTTGGTTAAACAACTGCCTTTGGCTTGGGTCATGATCCTGGAGTTCAGGGATTGAGTCCCACATCAGGCTCCCTGCTCAGCAGGGAGTCTGTTTGTCCCTCTGACCACTCCCCTCTCATGCATTTTCTCTCTCTCTCAAATAATTAAATAATTTAAAAAAAAAACTAAAAATAGAGTTATTATATGACCCATAAACTGCACTAGTGGACATTTATCCCCAACTATAAAAACACTAGTTAAAAGGGATACATGCACCCTTATGTTTATTGCAGTATTATTTATAAGAGCCAACATATGGAAGCAGCCTGTGTTCACTGAAAGATGACTGAATAAAGAAGATATGGCATATACGTACAATGGAATATTATTCACCCATTAAAAATGAAATCTTACCATTTGCAATGACATAGATGGAGCTAGAAAGTACAATGCTAAGTGAATTAAGTCTGTTAGACAAAGACAAATTTACCCTATATGATTTCACTCATATGTGGAATTTAAGAAACATATAAAACAAGCAAAGGAAAAAAAAAGAGATAAACCAACAAACAGACCCTTAACTGCAGAGAACAAACTGATGGTTACCAGATGGGAGGTGGGTGGAAGGATGGGGAAAATAGGTGATGGGGATTAAGGAGACCACTTGTCCTAATGAGCAAGAGGTGATGTACAGAAGTGCCTAATCACTATGTCGTACACTGAAAACTAGCAAAACACTGTATGTTAACTATATTGGAATTTAAAATAAAAATTTTTAAAATAATATAGATAAAAAAATATATCCCATATAAATGGAAATCAAATGAATACTTGTATAGCTATACCTACATCAGAAAAAACAATCTTTAAGCCAAAACTGTCAGACAAAGCATGTCATTATATAATGACAAAAGGATCAATATAATAATAAGAGTACATTATATAAATATTTATGAGCCAAAAAACATATATAAGTATATAAAGCAAATATTAACAGACATGAGGGAAGAAAAAGACAGAAATATAATAATGGTAGAGGACTTAAATATCCCATTTTCATCAATGGCTAGATCAAGGCAGAAAAATCAATAAGGAAAAATTGGACTTGAACCACACATAAGATCAAATGCACTTAACAGACATTTGCAGAACATTCCATACAGCATAAGGCCTGTATACATTCTTCTCAAATATACAAGGGACATTCTCCAAGGTAAACCATGTATTAGGCCACAGAACAAGTCTTAATGAATTTTAAAAGACTGAAATACTAATATATTCCAACCACAATGGTATAAAACCAAAAATAAATTATAAGAAAACTGACAGTTCACAATTATGTGGGCATTAAAAAATATGCTACAGAACAGCCAATAGGCTAAAGAAATTTAAAAAAAATTATCTCAAGGCAAATGAGAAAGGAAATACAAAATACCAAAAATTATGAGATATAGCAAAAATACTTTTAAGAGGGAAGTTCATAGTGATAACACCTACATTAGAAAACAAGAAAGATTGCAAATAACCTAACTTCAAACTTTAAGGAACTAGAAAAAGAACAAACTAAGCCCAAAGCTAGGAGAAGGGGAAATAACAAAGATAGAGCAGAAATAGAGACTAAAAAGACAACAGAAAAGGTCAGGGAAACTGAGCAGAGGGTTTATTAAAAAAATTAACATATAATGTATTATTTGTTTCAGGGGTACAGGTCTGTGAATCATCAGTCTTACATAATTCACAGTGTTCACCATAGCACACATCCTCCCCAATGTCCATAACCCAGCCACCCCATCCCTCCCACTCCCTTCCATTCCAGAAACCCTCAGTATGTTTCCTGAGACCAAGAGTCTCTGAAGGTTTGTTTCCCACTCTGGTTTCGTCTTGTTTCATTTCCCCCTCCCTTCCCCTATAATCTTCTGTCTTGTTTCTCAAATTCCTCAAATCAGTGAGATCATATGATAATTGTCCCTCTCTGATTGACTTACTTTGCTTAACCTAGTATTCTCTAGTTCCATCCAAGTTCCAAATGGCAAGATTTCAGGGTTTTTTGATGGCTGCATAATATTCTTTTAAAAAAATAAAATAAAGGGGCACCTGGGTGGCTCAGCGGGTTAAGCCTCTGCCTTCAGCTCAGGTCATGATCTCAGGGTTGTGGAATCGAGCCCCACGTCAGGCTCTCTGCTCAGCGGGGAGCCTGAGTCCCCAACCTCCCGCTTGCCTTTCTGCCTACTTGTGATCTCTCTGTCAAACAAAAAAATAAAATCTTAAAAAAAAAAATACACAAATATTTAGCCAGATTTACCAAGGGGAAAAAGGGCCCAAATAAATAAAATCAGAAATGAAGGAGAAGACATTTCAACTGCTACCAAAGAAATACAAAGAATCATTTCAGATTGATATGAAGACTTATATGCCAACAAGCTGGACAATCTAGAAGAAACAGATAAATTCCTAGAAACACAAAATCTACCAAGACAATCATGAAAAAATAGAATATCTGAACAAACCAATTGATAGTAAGGAAATTAGATCAGTAATCAAAAACTTCCAAAGAAACAAAAGTCCAGGACCAGATGACTTCATTACGAATTCTACCAAACTTTAAGGAAGAATTAATACCAGCCCTTCTCAAGCTTTTCAAAAAAAAAAAAAAAAAAACAGAAGAGAAGGAAACCCTTCCAAACTCATTTTAGGAGCCAGTCACCCAGACACCCAGATACCTAACTAGACAGGGAAGCCCCAAGCAAAGTAGAGGCCAGTATCCTTGATGAAAATAGATGCAAAATTCCTCAACAAAATTGAAGAAAAGCTGAATTCAATAATATATTATAAGGATAATACATAATGATCAAGTTGGATTAATTCCATAGATGTATAAGGATGATTAGGTTTACCATCTGCAAAAAAAATCAGCATGATACACCACATTAACAAAATAAAGGATAAAATTTTATGATCATCTCAACAAATGCAGAAAAAACATTTGAAAAAATTCAACATTCTGTAAGACCAGGAACACTCTTGCCACTTTTATTCAACATAGTACTGGAAGTTCTACCCAGAGCCATTAGTCAAGAAAAAGAAATAAAAGGGGTGCCTGGGTTGCTCAGTGGGTTAAGCATCTGACTCTTGATTTCAGCTTAGGTTATGACCTCAGGGTTGTGAGACAGAGCTCTGTGTGAGGCTCTGTGCTGGGCCTGAAGCCTGCTTAGGATTCCCTCTCTCCCCTTCCTTCTGCCCTTCCCACTCCCTTTTTTCTCCCTCCAGAAAAAAAGGAAGGAAGGAAGTGGGGAGGAAGAAAAAAAGGAAAGATAGAAGAAATAAGTATCCAAATTGGAAAGCAGCTGTATTTGCAGATAACATGATATTAGATATAGAAAACACTAAAAAATCCATCAAAAAATTGTTACAATAAATGAATTCAGTAAAGTTGTAAGATACAAAATCACTGTATTATCCAAAGCAATTCACAGATTCAGTTCAATCCCCATCCAAATTCCAGTGGCATTTTTCAAAGAAACAGAACAATCCTAAAATCTTTATGGAACCAGAAAAGACCCAAATATCTAAAGTAATCTTAAGAAAAAAGAAGAAAGCTGGAGGCATCACACTTCTTCATTTCAATCTATATTACAAAGCTATATAGTAATAAAAAAGTATGGTAATGGTATAGAAATGGATACATGGATCAATGGAACAGAACAGAGAGTCCAGGAATAAGCCCATGCATATACAGCAAATTAACTTATGACAAAGGAGCCAAGAATACACAATGAGAAAAGTATAGTTTCCCTACAAGTTGTGCTGGGAAAACTGCACAGTCAGATGAAAAAAGAAAAAACTTCATTACCATCTTACACCATACACAAATATCAACTCCAAATGGATGAAACACTTAAAAGAAACCATAAATTTCCTAGAAGAAAAAGTATGGATTAAGCTACTTGATATTAAGTTTGGCAATAATTTTTTGGATCTGACACAAAAACAAGGGCAATGAAAGCAGATATAAATAAATGGGACTATATTCAACTAAAAAGCTCTGCAATGTAGTGTAAACTATAAAAATGAAAAGGCAACCTACATACAGGGAGAAAATATCTGAAAATCATATATCTGATAAAGGGTGAATATCTGAAATATATTAAGAATTCATACAACTCAAAACCCAAATACAATTAAAAGTTGGCAGAGGAACTGAACAGGTATTTTTCTGAAGAAGACATATAGACAGGCAACAGGTACATGAAAAGGTGCTCAACATCACTCATCATCAGGGAAATGCAAATCAGAACCATAAAGAGATACTATCTCATACCTGTGAGAATGGCTAGTATTAAAAAAAAAAAAAACAAACCCAACAACCACCAAAAACCCAGAGATAACAGTGTTGGTGTGGGTGTGGAGACAAGGGAACCTTTGTGCACTGTTGGTGGGAACGTAAATTGGGACAGCCACTGTGAAAAACAGTATGAAGGTTCTGGATAAAATTAAAATTAGAACTACCATATGATGCTACAATACCAGTTTTGGGTATATACACAAAAGGAATTAATACAGGATATCAGAGAGACATGTATTTCTAAGTTCATTCATGGCAGCATCACAGCCAAGTTAAGCAAACAATCACAGTGTTCATCAACAGATGAATGGATAAAGATGTGGTATGTAGATACACACAGTAGACTATTATTCAGCCATGAGAAAGGACACCTTATTTGCGACAACATGGATGGACCTTGAGGACATTATGCTAAATTAAATAAAACAGAAAAACAGTTCATGGTATCACTTGTATGTGGAGTCTAAAAAAAAAAAAAAGAGAGAGAGAATCAAACTCAGAAACAGCAGATGATGATGGTGATGGGTATTAAACAGGGCACATATTACACGGAGCACTGGATGTTATATGTAAACAATGAATCATAGGGGCACCTGGATGGCTCGGTGGGTTAAAGCCTCTGCCTTTGGCTTAGGTCACCATCCCAGGGTCCTGGGATTGAGCCCCACATCGGGCTCAATCCCAGGGTCCTGGGATTGAGCCCCGCATCGGGCTCTCTGCTCAGCAGGGAGCCTGTTTCCTCCTCTCTCTCTGCCTGCTTTTCTGCCTACTTGAGATTTCTGTGTCAAATAAATAAATAAATAAATAAATATCTTTTAAAAAAACAACAACAATGAATCATTGAACACTACATCAAAAACTAATGACATACTATATGGTGACATAACATAATAATGAAACAGCAGATAGAAAAGGGATTGCTAGGCAGTGGTGGAAATAGAGGTTAGTGAAACAGTATAACATTTTAACTAAAAGATGAGTAAGGTCTGAGGATCTAATGTATAACATGGTGACGACAGTTGGTAATATAGGTATTATATAACTGAATTTGCTAAGAAAGCAGAAAAATTTTCTTACCAAAAAAATATATCTAAAACTTTTTATGTTTGAACTTAAAAATTATTTCTCCTGGGGTAATATGATATACATCATACTCATAATTCCCATACCCAATATCTTCTAAATAAAATGCTTTTTATTCAAACTGGTCAACATTTGATCATATTTTCCTTTATAAACTAAGGACAGGGAAAACAAGTCATAAATGTACTTATATTTTATGTACTTCTATATGTTTACTTACTTTAATAAGTAATGCTTCATTTGTAGCTTCAATTACTTCATTCCTATCTTGGACTTGTTGATGCAAATTGCTTACAGTGTCCTGTGCTTCTTCTAATTCCAGTTTTGCCTTCTCTAACTGTTCATTTAGTTGCTGAACAGAAGTCTTTTGAGAGTCAGCAGAAATCTTCCACTTCGCATGGTTCTCTTGATGTGACATCATCTACACAGCCCCAAAATTGAAAAGAAAAGGAAAAAATATAGGAGGGAGTTGGTTTCGAAAATATTCTAATACTTTTCACTTCCATTTGTACTAAAGTAAATTCTGATTATAGGTACAAACATCTGATTTCTCAACAAATAACCAATTAGAGGAAAAAAGAGGAAGAAGAAACCTATGGTCTTAAATTTACCTAAGAACAGTTAGGCACATACAATGGGCTGTTTTTGTTTCTGATTCGAACCACTTTACCTATACAGACATTTTTGTGACAATTGGGAAAATGTGAACAAATGATGGGTATTTGATAATATTCACAAGTTATTTTCAATTTTTAGGCGTGATGATAGTATTGTGGTTGTTTTTAAAATATCACTTATCTTTTAGAGTTACCGAAATGTTTACTGATGAAATAATGATGTCTGAGATTTGCTTCAAATAGAAATAGATATGTGGGGGAAGGGAAGTGAGTGAGATGTGGTGATCATACTTCCCAGTTTGCTCGAGACTCACCAGGTTTTATGCCTGGCATCCTGGTGTAGTTAAGAACAGCATCATTTTTCATTCTCAAAAGTATTCTGCCCCCCTTTTTTTAAGATTTTATTTATTTATTTGACAGAGAGAATACAAGTAGGCAGAGTAGGAGGCAGAGGGAGAAGAAGAGGGAGAAGTAGGCCTTCCAGTGAGCAGGGAGCCCAATGTGGGACTTGATCCCAGGACCCTGGGATCATGACCTGAGCCGAAGGCAGCCACTTAACCAACTGAGCCACCCAGGCGCCCCAAAGTATTCCCTTTTAAAAAGAAATTGTCAGCATACTTATAAATGAAATCACATTGGCCAATAGGTTGGCAATTATTAAAGTTGAATAATAAATATAGGAGGATTTATACCATTCTTTCAAAATTTTCCATAATAAAAACTTAAAAAAAAATCTATTTCTTATCAAAAATATCAGGGGGCATCTGGGTGGCTCAATGGGTTTGGCTTCTGCCTTCAGCTCAGGTCATGATCCTAGGGTCCTGGGATTAAGTCCTGCATCAGGTTCCTTGCTCAGCAGGGAGTCTGCTTCTCCCTCTCCCTCTGCCTGCCACTCCCTGTGCTTGTGCTCACTCTCTTTCTCTCATAAAAATAAATAAATAAAATCTTTGAAAAAAATATTAGGACTTTTGCAATTATTATTGACTTTTCTGACAAGTCTGAAACCTATAATTTTTAAAATGCTATTAAAAATTATTAATCCTTTTTACTAACTTTGTTACTTTTTTTTCAATTTATTTATTTTCAGAAAAACAGTATTCATTATTTTTTCACCACACCCAGTGCTCCATGCAATCTGTGCTCTCTATAATACCCACCACCTGGTACCCCAACCTCCCACCCCCTTTAATGATTTATTCCTTCATTTTTATATTCAAACAACATACATGCTTTAAAAATAAATCTTTGTCAAGTACCAAAGAGGATAAAAACATATTACAAATTTTTATATTATACATATAAAACAGTATCAAATATTAAACAGCAACATTAAAACCTATTTTCACAATTCATTTTATGTACTACCTGCTTATAAATACTTTCAGAGGGCTTAAAAAACTTAAAGTAAAAAATTGAATGATAAGAAATCAAAGTAAAGTAAAGATTACATAATAAAAATGCAAAGAATACTTGCTGGTAAACACTCTAGCTGGACTAGTTATTACTGATGGTCACTTGGTTGAGTAGCTAATATTTACTTATTAAATAATTATGTTGAATCCAACAGCATTCCATTTGTCTTTAAAGACCAAGGACTGAAATCTCTTAGCCTATTAACTGGATTCAGTTTGCAAATATGTTTTGTTTGGCAGACACAATGTTTTCAAGGAGATCTGAATCTAAACACATTTAAGCAAGACATAGTGACCAGTGACTACAAGCCTTACCAATCTCTCACAAATATGATAGTTCCAAACTCCTCTGAAAGGAGTAGTTCTGAATGTGGTTGTAATCCTTTTCATATAGAAAAATGCTTTATTAGAACTCTAAGTAATTTATTTGGTTCTAATACATACATTTTAGATATTGTTAGATATAGTTTTTAAAAAGACAAGAAGTGCTATTCTAATTGATAACACTTCATTTCTATAAAGGCTCAGGACATACTAGGTAGATAAAAAGTATCAGGTTCTAATTTTGCCTCTCTAACTTACTATCAGAACAAATGTCGGAAATTGCAAAGCATTGTACATTCATAGCACATGAAACTACTTATGTTGTTTACTAAATATCTCCAGTTAGTTTTGGCAAGTGCTATTTATAACTGATGATGATGATGATGATAAGCCAGGCTCTGGCCTAAGATCTTTAACTATATTCACTGAATCTATTTAATTCATTTAATCCAGTTCTATGAGGTACATATGATTATTCTGCCCATTTTAGACAGAGATGTTAATTGCTCGAGGTCACATAAGTGCCAGGTGATAAGCTGAGATTTGGAACTAGACTACCTACCTCAAGACTTTAAGCTCTTAACCCCACAGTGCATGAACTCACTGGATATGAAGTGGAATTATATTTAGCTACCAGAAATGAAGACCATAATGAGTTATTCTATAATGAACATTTAGAAGCTAGACTTATAGTTTCATTTAGATAGTTCAATCCACTTCTGTAGCAGGGAGTTATGGAACAAATTAACATTTTTCTTTACCTCCAGATGATAAGCTTCTTTGAGAGATTCTACTTCTGCTGACAATTTCTTGATTTCTGCTTGCATTCTTGCTTCTAAATGAGCTTCACGTACTTGAGAAGCCCCCAATTCTTCAGCTAAATGGTGTCCATGAGCTTCCTTAAAAATGACACATTAAGGAAAGTTTGTTTATTTGATTATTATAGCTAAACCAATCATGTGGATTTATGGAAGTATTTTAATCTTTTATAATACTATATAAGTGCTCATATACAAAATTAGTTTATTAAATGGTATACCTTAAAATCTAGACATTTAAGAGACTACAAATGTAGTAGTATATTGTTTATCACAATGTAATAGTTCACTAACTGATGCATTCTGTAAAACAAATAACCACAGTATGTTGAACTTCAGTAGATAAGTCTACTGTAAGGTTTGCCTATGCATTTTATTCACCAAATGCACTGTTTGCTTAACAAGAGTCAGTTGTGGGGTGCCTACGTGGCTCAATCAGTTAAGCATCTGCCTTTGGCTCAGGCTGTGATCCCAGGGTCCTGGGATTGAGCTCTGCATGGCCAGGCTTCCCACTCAGCAGGGAGTCTGCTTCCCACTGTGCCCTTCCCCCCAACTAATGAGTGTGTATGAGCTCGCGCGTGCTCTCTCTCTCTCAAATATATAAATAAAATCTTTAAAAAGAAAGAGTCAGTTTTGTTTATCCAAACCTATTTATGCTAGTTGTGCTTGCTATTATAATTATGCAATTCTAATATACATTATATATGAACATTGAGGAAATATACATGCAAAAAGAAAGGTTTTTTTTGTTTGTTTGTTTTTAAAGATTTTATTTACTTATTTGACAGAGAGAGATCACAAGTAGGCAGAGAGGCAGGCAAAGAGAGAGGCTGGGAAGCAGGCTCCCCGCTGAGCAGAGAGCCCAACACAGGACTCAATCCCAGGACCCTGAGATCATGACCTGAGCCGAAGGCAGCGGCTTAACCCACTGAGCCACCCAGGCACCCGGCAAAAAGTTTTTATATTAAAAATTAGTTATGTGCCTTGAGACAGCTTACTGAATGAGTCAAACATTTTTTACTCAATTAGAAGCAATCAAAATAGTTGTAAAATATTGTGGGAAACCCCATGGAAAATAGATGTTATACTCTGATTTAAAAATGTCTTTTAATTTTTACTCTACTTTAAAGAAACCAGAATTGCAATAGATGAGGGACTAGGAGTATGGTTAATGCAAAAAGATTAGGTGGAATTCTAATCAAAGACCCTACCCACACACACACACACACACATAAAAACAAGATTGGGTCCAAAATTAAAAGATTTACACATGAATACATATTTAGAGTTTTGAGCTGAAATATTTTATATTAAATTATCATTTTAACAAATCAAAACTACAATGAGAGGGGCACCTGGGTGGCTCAGTGGGTTAAAGCCTCTGCCTTCGGCTCAGGTCATGATCTCAGGGTCCTGGGATCGAGCCCCACATCGGGCTCTCTGCTCAGCAGGGAGCCTGCTTCCTCCTCTCTCTCTGCCTGCCTCTCTGCCTACTTGTGATCTGTCAAATAAATAAATAAAAAATCTTTAAAAAAAAAAAAAAAAAAAAACTACAATGAGATACTACCTCAAAATGACCAAAAATAACACAAGAAACAAGGATCCAGAGAAAGGTGTCGGTGAGGAGGCAGAGAAAGGGGAATCCTCTTACACTGTTGGTGGGAATGCAAACTGGTGCAGCCACTCTGGAAAACGGTGTGGAGGTTCCTCAAAAAGGTAAAAATAGAACGACCTGAGGATCCAGCAATGCACTACTTGATATTTACCCAAAGGATACAAAAATACTAATTCAAAGGGATACATGCACCCTGATGTTTATATCAGTATTATCTGTAATAGTCAAATTATGGAAAGAGCCCAAATGTCCATCAACTGATAATGGATAAAGATGCAGTATATAGATATAATGGAGTATTATGCAGTCATAAAAAGAATCAAATCTTGCCATTTGCAATGATGTGGACAGAGCTAGAGAGAATTATGCTAAGTGAAATAAGTAAGAGAAAGACAAATACCATATGACTTCACTTATGTGTAATTTAAGAAACAAAATAAACAAACCTGGGTTGCACGGAAAGAGAGGAAACCCAAGAAACATAAGCTTAACTATAGACCACTATGGTTTCCAGAAAAGGGGTAGATGGAAAGATGGAAGGATGGGGTAAATAGGTGGTGGGGATTAAGGAGGGCACTTGTGATGAGCACTGGGTGTTGTAAGTGCTGAATCACTAAATTCTACATCTGAAACTAGCTTGAATTTAAATGAAACTTAGAAAATAAAAAAAGTTACTCCCCCCCATTTTTTTTTAAGATTTATTTATTTATTTATTTATTTGACAGAGAGAGAGAGAGAGATCACAAGTAGGCAGAGAGGCAGGCAGAGAGAGAGAGGGGGAAGCAGGCTCCCTGCTGAGCAGAGAGCCCAATGTGGGGCTCGATCCCAGGACCCTGGGATCATGACCTGAGTCGAAAGCAGAGGCTTTAACCCACTGAGCCACCCAGGCTACCCCCCGCCCATTTTTAATTTAAGTTCAATGAATTGACATATAATGTATTACTGGTTTCAGAGGTAGAGGTCAGTGATTCATCAGTCTTATATAATATCCAGCGCTCATTACATCATATACCTTCCTTAATGTCTATCACCCAGTTACCCCATCCCCTCACCTCTACCCCCTTCAGCAATCCTCACTTTGTTTTCTATGATAAAGAGTCAATTATATTATACTTAGATACTACTGATAAGGATAGAGATGAGATAAAAATAGACAGCTTCCTAGGAGCTTTTCCTAGGAGACTTGCAAATGCCCAACATATTCTAATAAAAATTCCTTATATATTCTTTTTAAAAAAATTTATTAGAAAAAAATATTTATTAGAGAGAATGCACAAGCATGAGTTGGTGGAGGGGCAGAGGCAGAGAGAGAAGATGACTCCCCATTAAGCAGGGAGCCCAACACAGGACTCCATCCCAAGACCCCATCCCAAGAGCCTGGGATCACAACCTGAGCCCAGGGCAGACACTTAACCAATTGAGCCACCCAGGCATGACCCCTTATATATTCTTTATTAGTCTAACCAACCAGGTATGTGAATAAAAGCACTAAATTTACCAAAATTAAATGTAAAGATACTTTAATGCAATTCCTATACTGTATTAGTAACCATAATAAAAAAGCAGAGGATTCACAGGCACTTTTCTGAAACACCAATAAATACATTTTTCTAGAAGTCTAAGTAATTAACCCAAGCATATCAATCTAGTATTTTTAAGCAAAGTTGTTAACCTTCTACCAAATCCTGGGGAAATACAATTTATATTATTGTTCTTGTTATTAAAAGTACTTTCTCTCAGTAAGGGTTCTGGACTACAGGTTTCATAACAGTTATAAACTTAGTAGCTACAAATGTAAACATTTTACTCAAGAAAGATTAGCTTTGTTTTTTTCTTCCAAATGATAGCTTAACTCACTTGAAAATCCAAAAGTACTCTGTAACTCAATTAATTGAAAACTAATGAGTTTGGCCAAAACTCAATTCCAAAGGTTTTCTTATTTATATTACTAGGCTACACTAAATATAACACTTCTCTTCTTAAAACTTTAGCAAAATATACATAACATAAAATTTACCACTTTAACCAGTTCTAAGTGTAAAATTCAGTAGCATGAAGTACATTCAGTGTACTGAAGTTAATATAATCTATAATCTAAAAAAATAAATGCTAAAATTTTAAAAAGATTTTTAGTAAGGTAAAATTATTTAAAATAGGGATTACTTTTTCTTTAGAGAGTTGCTTTATTTCCTCCAGTTCACTTGAGAGCCTTTCTACCTCTCTCTGTGCTTGGACTTGTTGACGACGAGCCTCCAACAATTCTGCATGGGAGTTCTGCATCTGCTCCCGAGTTAGCCTCAATTCTTGCTCCATATCTATGGCCTCCTTATACTGAGTTGCAATGTACTGTTCCTGTTCTTTCATAACCTGAAAAATGCAAGATATTTGTAGGTTTCAAAATGAAGTTATATAGATTAACCTATTTCTTATTTTGATTTTTCTTTTAATAAGTGATTTCCCCCAACCCAACTCAATCTCTATAAACTTTAACACACAAGAGGCGCCTGGGTGGCTCAGGTCACAGTCCTGGGTTGAGCCCTTTATCGGGCTCCCAGTGGGAACCTGCTTCTCCCTCTCCTCCCTGCTTGTGCTCTCTCTCACTATCTCTGTCACTATCTGTCTTTCTGTCAAATAAATAAAACCTTTAAAAAAAAAATTTAACATACAACATCACCCACTGTGAAACTGATACTCACAATTTTTTTTTAATTTTTAATTTTTTATTAACATAAAATGTATTATTAACCCCAGGGGTACAGGTCTGTGAGTGGCCAATGTTTTTTTCTTTTTAAATGATAAGAAAATGTACCGTAATCAATCTGGGACTAATTGTATTTTGCATGACTAATATGCAAGCTGTATAATCCTTCATCATTATGACTATAACATGGCAGAATATATAATAATATAAAGAGACAAAAGAAGCTAATACCTGATTATCCATTTCACAGATGGAGAATACACTGGCATGGATAACCAAAAGCCACCATTAATCCACATGTTTGGGTTAAGGTCATGACCTTATTTTCTGTAAAAGTAAAATTTGCCACTGGGACTGCTACTCCTTCTGAAACATTTCTGCATTACTACTCAGTTAAATCCCTAGTAAAGTATTGTTTCCTTAGAGAGAAAAATATCAGTGAAAAGTAAGTTAGTTCTAAATTAGTTGGTGAGGGAGATTAGAATGTAGGTAATTGACTTTAGGGCTGATAAGAAGGAAAGAAATGAATATAAATCATTAGGACCCTGACGTCTGGAATGGAGACCTTGGGTCCAAGTGTATTACATATCAGTGTAAATCTCATGTAAATATTTTTAGTTAACCTTTGTTAGGGAACATGAAATGACTGGACCAATAATGATTTTCTTTTCCCTGGGGCCCAAACTTGCTCTCAAAGGCTTTGCTTAATTTATGTATAAATTCAATGATTTATTCATGCTTACCATGTGATATGTGCTGTTTTAGGTACTGAGGACTTAAGAGTGAACAAAGGAGACAAAGTGGCTACCTTTATGGATAGTATATCCTACTGAAGCAGACAGACAATAAAGAGCTATATGTGAAGTTTTTAAAGTTGATTATAAAGAGCTATATGTGAAGTTTTAAAGTTGAGTATAGTATTTAAAAACAAAAAAAGTTACATATATGAGAGCTCTCAGAAGCAAATTCACTTTTTAAAAAGGCAAGTGGGTAGAATGGGTTCACCAGTCAACACACATGTAAACTGATAATACAAGGACATCAAATTTTATCTGGCAACTAACTCAACATACTTGGTTTCAATATCCAAGTTCATTCATTCTCTGGAGGGAGTTCCTCAAGACAAATATATATGTTATTAATATCTGTATCTCCAGCTCTGTTTCATTGCAGGCTCTTAATAAATATTTGTTGACCAAGTAAGCACATATTGTGGGTTTACTATGTGACAGATACCATGCCAATGCCTGTAGGCAGTATAAAGATAAGTTGATGCCCTTCTCTATAATTCGAATATCAGAGTAAAATATTTAGAAAGGTCAAAAAAACCCAATAATTATCTGACACAAATAATTAGCCTCAAAATATTAGGGCACAGTTTCCGTATTTTAAGACTAGTTTAAAACAAAGATTTATGCTACTTTTCAGATAATATTAATCTGTTCCTTAGAAAATAATTTGCTTACACTTTCCATTTCTTTCATCTTTTGTTGTGTTCGTTCATTTTCTTTTTTCAGTTGACTTATCTCCTGTTCATTTTGTAGTGTTATAAACTCTTTTTCTCGAAGCTGTTCTTTGGAATTTTGCAATTTTTCATTCAAACTTTCTATCTGAATTTTAAACAGAGCAATATTAATGTACCTAAGGAAAAACAGTTCTTTAATCATAACTGCAATCCAAATAAGTCAAACTTTAAACACATTTATATACAACAGCAAAATATAAAAATGTATTTTTCTTAAGACCACCATAACGTAGACATTAACATCAGAATTCTTATGCTTAATAAGATGCTTATCTATATACCTAAAATACACTATAAGAAATCAAGTCTCAACCACATTTGTTTAAGGATAATTAGAGTACATTAAAACAACAGATGTTACATGACCTCACAAGTAGTTTTACAGGTAATATGTGCAAGAGGTGAAAAATATAGTTAGTGAAAACAAAGTCCTCTTTCCCACTGTGTTCCTTCCTTAGCGGCAACCACAGTTAAGAGACTTACAAATCCTTCCAGAGATGTTTTATACATATTCAAACATGCACACATGATGATAAACATGTGGACACACTGAGACAAGAAAAACTACATTCAAAGTAACATTAAAAGGGTAATCATCAGGGGGTAGGGAGTGAGGAAAACGAAGAAATGTTGGTCAAAACATATAAGGTTTTTGTTGTATAGGATGAGTAAATTCTGAAAATCTAATGTACAGTGTATGGTTATAATTGTAATACTATGTTGTATACTTGAAATCTGCTGAGAGAATAGACCTTAAGCATTCTCAACAAAAATAAATAATTAAAATAACTGAGGTGATGGCTATGTTTTTTAGCTTGATTGTGTTAATTATTTCACAGTGTATATCAAAACATGTTGTATACCTCAAATATATGCAATTTCTGTCATTTATATTTCAATAAAACTGGGGAAAAATTAAGAGGAGAAAAGTGAATTTAAAGTAACATATACAAGGTGGTTAAAATTATGTAGTATTTTTGTTATATGTGTTCTATAAAAAAGCCATATTATGTTAATAATAAATAGACGCTTACAGTAAAGGAGTTATTTTTAAAAACAATATAAAGCATGTAATTTTAAATAATTTACCTGTTTGTTGCATTCTTTAAGTTCCAATTCTGATTTCTGCAGAGTACCTTCTAATTTAATTATTTTCTGTTCCATTTCTCCCCTGTGTTCACGAATAGTCATATCCAAATGTGTAACCTAAATACCAAAGTAACATCAAACTATTACTCAACTTAATTCTAATGTTAAAAATTGTGTTCTTGGAGTGTGTTTTAAAATTGTTTACAGTAGGTATAACTGAAACATAAACTCATCTCAGATTATTTTACAAAATGAGAAAAAATATTCATTGCTTATTGATACTGCATCTTAAGCCTCATATATATTATAGAAACTTGAAGAAAAGATGCAACTATATTCATAAATATCAAATAAATGATTTAGACTTCATTTCATGCTAAATAAAAGCTGCTAAACACAATGCAATATAATAAAATTGTGGAATGCAGCAAAAGCAGTGTTTGGAGGAAAATGTATAGCACTGAATGCAAATATTAGAAAAGAAGAAAGATCTGAAATCAATCACTTAAGCTTCCACTTTGGTAAACTAGAGAAAGAAGAAGAAATTAAATCCAAAGTAAGCAAAAGAAAAGAAATGATAAAAGTTAAAGCAGAAATCAGTAAAATTAAAATTGGAAAATCAACAGAGAAAACCAACAAAATCAAAAGCTGATTCTTGAAAAGATCAATAAAATCAGTATGCCTCTAAGCCAGACTAAGAAAAAAGAGAGAGGACACAAATTACTAATACCAGAAATGAAAGAGAAGACATTACTATAACTCTCAAAGATGCTAAAAGGATAATCAGAAATACTGTAATAATTCTCTGACCACAAATTTAATAAAACTGATGAAACAGACCAATTACTTACAAGACAGAATCTTACAAAACTCACACAGGAAAAGACAATCTGAATAAGCTCATATCTATTAAAGGAATTAGTAATACTTTCCCAAAGAGAAAGCAGCAGGTCCAGATGGGCTCTCTGGTAAATTCTACCAAACATCTAAGAAAGAAATTATACCAATTCTTGCAATCCAATTCCGAAGACAGAAGCAGAGGAAATACTTTCTAACTCACTCTATGAAGCCAGTACTAACCTAATTACCAAAACCAGACAGACATTTCAACACACATTCTCGATAAAAAAAAAACTCTCAGTAAACAAGGAATGGGGGAACTTGCTCAACTTAATAAAGAATATCTATAGAAAAACAACAGTTAGTATCATACTTAATGGTGAGAAACTAAAAACGTTCCCACTATGATCAGATACAAGGCAAGGATACTCTCTTTCTTACTGCTGCTT
Organism: Mustela nigripes; assembly: GCF_022355385.1. Taxonomy (NCBI): domain Eukaryota; kingdom Metazoa; phylum Chordata; class Mammalia; order Carnivora; family Mustelidae; genus Mustela; species Mustela nigripes. Next base: position 79,273,025 of record NC_081570.1, on the reverse strand, counting down.
TTCAAAACTGTTCTAGCAGTCCTCACTAAAGCAGTAAGACAAGAAAAAGAAATAAAAGATACATATCTTAGGAAGGAATACAGAACTATATTTGTTTATAGAAAACATAATCATCTAGATGAAAAATCCAAAAGATTTGACATAATAATTCCTAGAACCAATAACTGCAGGATACAAGAAGTACACAAAATTTAGTCACCTTCCTATATACTAGCAATAAGTAAGAGGAATTTGAAATTAAAAACACAATATGATTTACATTAGCACCCCCCAAAACAGATACTTAGGTATAAACCTAGCTAAATATATACAAGATCTATAAAGAGAAACTACAAAACTCCAGTGAAAGAAATCAAAGAATTAAATAGAGAGATAGTCCATGCTCATGGATAGGAAGACTCAATATTGTCAAGATTCAAGATGTCAGTTAGTTAGTTGCAACTAAGTCTATATATTCAAGGCAATTCAATCAGAATTCCAGGAAGTTAATTTGTGGATATTGACAAACTGATTCTAAAGCCTATATGGAGAGGCAAAACACTGGATATTCTTAGCTAACATGATACTAAAGAGGAGCCAAGTTGGAAGAGTGACATTACCTGACTTAAAGACACAAAAGAGCTACAGTAAACAGACCACGGTACTGGCAAAAACAGAGATGAATAGATAATTGTACAGAAGAGAATCCAGAAACTAAATATGTCAATTAACCTTTGACAAAGGAGAAAGGCAATACAATGCAGAAAAGATAGTCTTTTCAACAAATGATGCTGGAATAAGTGGACAACAATATGCAAAAAAAACTAATATACACCACACCCTTCACAAAACTCAAAATGAATCACAGACCTTGATATAATTTGCAAAACTATAAAAGTTGTAGAAGATAACATAAACTTTGGATGACCCTGGGTGACTTTTTAGTTACAAAGCCAAAGGCATAATTCATGAAATAAACAATAAGCTGGACATCATTAAAATGAAAAACTTCCGTGAAAGTCAATGTCAAAAGATTGTGAATAAAAGCCACAAACTAGAAGAAAATATATGTAAAAGACACACCTGAAAAAGGACTTGTATCCAAAATATACAAAGAACTCTTAAAAGTCAACAATAAAAAAGCAAATTACTCAATTAAAAAATGAGCCAAAGACTATAACAGACACCTCACCAAAAAAGATGTGCAGATAGAAAATAAGCACCAGAAAATATCCTCTATCCCATATGTCATCTGAGAAGTTCAAATTAACCAGGAGATACCACTACACACTAATTAGAATGGCCAAAATCCAAAACATTGACAACAGCAAATGCCAAGATGTGGAGCAGCGGGCATTCACATTCATTGCAAATTGGTACAAGCCACTTGGGAACACAGTTTGGAAAGTCTTACAAAATTAAACATACTCTTACCATATGATCCAGTAATCATGCCCCTTGATAATTACCAAGAGAAGTTGAAAACCACATTTAGATACCACCTTACACCAGTTAGAATGATCAAAATTAACAAGACAGTAAACAACATGTGTTGGAGAGGATGTGGAGAAAGGGGAACTCTCTTCCACTGTTGGTGGGAATGCAAGTTGGTGCAGCCACTTTGGAAACCAGTGTGGAGATTCCTTAAGAAATTGAAAATAGAGGGACTGCCTGGGTGGCTCCATGGGTTAAGCCTCTGCCGTCAGCTCAGGTCATGATCTCAGGGTCCTGGGATCGAGTCCTGCGTCGGGCTCTCTGCTGGGCAGGGAGCCTACTTCCTCCTTTCTCTCTCTCTCTCTCTGCTAGCCTCTCTGCCTACTTGTGATCTCTCTCTGTAAAATAAATAAAATCTTAAAATCCCAAAGATACAGATGTAGTGAAAAGAATGGCCATTTTTACCTCAATGTTCATAGCAACAATGGCCACAGTTGCCAAACTTTGGAAAGAACCAAGATGCCCTTCAACAGATGAATGGATAAAGAAGATATGGTCTATATACACAATGGAATCAGAAAGGATGAATACCCAACTTTTGTATCAACATGGATGGGAATGGAAGAGATTATGCTGAGTGAAATAAGTCAAGCAGAGAGAGTCAGTTACATGGTTTCGCTTATTTGTGGAGCATAAGGAATAACATGGAGGACATGGGGAGATGGGGGAAATCAGAGGGGGAGACAAACCATGGGAGACTGTGGACACTGAGAAACAAACTGAGGGTTTGGGAGGGGAGGGGGATGGGAGGTTGGGTGAGACTGGTCGTGGGTATTATGGAGGGCACATATTGCATGGAGCACTGGGTGTGGTGCATAAACAGTGAATTTTGGAACACTGAAAAAAATTAAATTAAATTTTAAAAAATTATATCCACATAAAAACCTGCACACGGATGTTTATAGCAGCTTTATTCATTTAATTGTCAAAACCTGGAAGCAACCAAGATGCCCTTCAGTAGGTGAATGGTTAAGTAAACCATAGTACACTGAGACAATGGAATATTATTCAGTGCTAAAAGAAATGAGCTATGAAGCAATGAAAAGATGTGGAGAAAACTTAAATGAGTATTACTAAGTGAAAGAAGCCAATATGAAAAGACTATGTACTATATGATTTCAACTATATGACATTCTGGAAAAGAGAAAATGATGGAGACAATAAAAAGATCAGTGGTTGCTAGGGCTGGGGGAAGAGAAAGAAGGATGCTATGTGGCGCACAGAAAATTTTTACGGCAGTGAAAATACCCTGGGTAATATATCATAATGATGGATACGGGTGATTAAACATTTGTCCAAACCCAGAGAATGTACACAACAAGAGTGTATTATAATGTAAACTATGGATTCTGGATGATTATAACATGTAGGTTCATCAACTATTATCAAATGTACCACTTGGGTGGGGAATGTTGATAATAGGGAAGGCTGTGCATTTATGATAGCAAGGTGTATTTGGGAAATCTCTGTACCTTCTACTCACTTTCACTGTGAACCTAAAACTGGTCTAAGAAATAAAGTCTTTAAAAAAGATGTCTTTTGAATAGTTTTGCTCCTCCAACAAACACAATATTAAAGGAGTTACAACTCCTTTAATTCCGTTGTCTTATAATATGCAATAATGTAAGAGATCAAAAGATTCAGATACTAAGCTAACCTTCAATCTCAAAAATAAACTTGCTATAAAAATAGCAAGATGAAGAAAGATGACATACTACTAACTTTTAAAATATAAATGTGCACAAACATATATATTTTAAAAAGGTCCATTTTACCAAAAAGGGGTGACCTCTGAAACCCTGTGTGATTGTACTGTAACAGAAAATTTCATTAAATTTAATTAAGAAAACCAACTTGAGCTGCTCTTTGCTTTAGTTCCCAATTTCTCTCCTTAAGTGCCTGATCCATTTCAAGGAGTTCTTGCTTTTTATCTTCATTCTCCATCTTGCATTCTCTGCAATTTATCAAAGGAAAAAGGTCAAAGCAAATAGTAGGAATATTATAGTTTTAAAAAATTAAGTCAATTGGGTTAAATTCCTGTAAGTTAAAAGTGATTAAGATATATGCAATTATTTCTGATTGAAAGGGCTCAAATTAAAGAAATACTGTATGAAGAAAATGACTGGTATCAAGTTACTTTAATAGAGTATTCTCAAAAGGTAAAAGTTAACTCAAACACTATTACTGTAGACAATTTAAACTAAATGTTAAAGTACTCCTAAGATAGAAAATGGAATCAGAGAAAGTCAATTATCATATTGTTTCACTTATTTGTGGAACATAAGGAATAGCATGGAAGACATTAGGAGAAGGAAGGGAAAAATGAAGGGGGAGAAATTGGAGTGGGAGATGAACTGTGGGCTCTGGGAACAAACTGAGGGTTTTAGAAGGGAGGGGGTCCTGGGAGGGTGAGCCCAGTGATGAGTATTAAGAAGGACATGGATTGCAGGGAGCACTGGGTATTACATGCAAACAATCAATCATGGAATACTACATCAAAAACTAATGATGTACTACTGTATGGTGACTAACATAACCCAATCAAAAAACAAAGTTAAAAAAAAAAACTGAATCAGTGTAAGAATTTTAAAAATATGTCCATATTTTTTCATTTACAGATCAGGAGAGCATTTGAAAGTGTTTCTGTATGACAGCTGTAAGTTTATTACAGTTGAATGAGTCATTTATCTCATGATTGATATCTTCGATATCCACAGCTCCGTAAATAACCACTGTGTTTCTCATGGGAATTTTACTCAAATGATGCCTTACATATATAGCTAAGTATTGAAGTCTAACATTTTTTATAAACTATCTCTCCTAAAACTTTAACTTATGTATTATTTTATATTATAAAAATGCCTGGGGATAAAAATATATGTTTATAAAAAATAAAAAATTAAAAAATCAAAAAAAAAATGCTTAATACTGACACAACTTTAAGACTACTACCACTTAGATCAGAGAGTGCAATCAAAGAATTTTAATTTGGAGCTCTATGTTCCAATACGACAAAAGCTAAAAATGTTCATCTTGAAAATCTTCATATGGTTTTCCAGACTTAAATATAAACAATATTTGAAAAATATCTGATTTGAAAAAGCAGATTGTGAACTTCTTTAATGAACTGTTTACTGTTCTATTAAAAGTCTCAACAGTTAGGGTTGCCTGCGTGGCTCACACAGTTCAGTGACTAACTCTTGATTTAGGCTCACAATAAGATAGATGTTCTTCATCATTTGGAGAATACATACTAATAGGTCCAGTAGAGGAGAGAGATTATAAATAATAAACAAAAGGTAAAACATAAAGTGCTATGTTAGAGCATTAAATATGTTAGTACATCTCTCAATTCCTGAAGTTGTCTTAAAGTGATGAGATAATGCATGGGTGGCTACTTGCGAGTAGGTGGTTGGAAAAGGGCCCTTAGAGGTAATATGAAAGGCAAGAGGTCAGCCATTCAATCATTATTTCAGGTCAAAAAGACAATTACAGCAAAGTCAAAAAGTAGGAAAAATTTACTAAGTTTTAAGTATCAACAAAAAATCCAAGCTTCAGGGTGCCTGGGTGGCTCAGTGGGTTAAGCCTCTGCCTTTGGCTCAGGTCATGATCTCATGATCTCAGGATCCTGGGATCAAGCCCTGTATTGGGCTCTCTGCTCAGCAGGGAGCCTGCTTCTCCCCCGCCCCCCTGCCTGCCTCTCTGCCTACTTGTGATCTCTCTCTGTCAAATAAATAAATAAAATCTTAAAAAAAAAAAATCCAAGCTCCTTATCAGGAAATACAAAGCCCTACATGACAGGGTTCCTGCGTGTTTCTCTGGCCTCATTTTATACTCTTCCCTTTTCTCTTGGCCTTTTTGTTGAAGATATAGTATAGGGGAGGGTCAAAATAAAATGGTCCAAAGACCAAGGATGGAAATATTAGTCATGAGGAAAGGCTGAATTATTTAGAAGGAGCATGGGACAGGCTGCCTGGGATGAATAACAGTGAGCCAAACGCAACTGAGAAATTTAGACATCTAGAATTAAACAGCAAACTTTACTGTATGACCCAAAGAGTCAGAGTAATAAAGTGAAATACCTATAAATGTGGTATCATTTCTTACTGTTTAACATACCTAAGTTCAGCTGTAAGATCCTTTATAGTAGTATATTTTTCCTCTAAAGATAATTGAGCCTTCTGTAGTACATCTTTCAATTCCTGAAGTTGTCTTAAAGTACTTTTTAATTCTCCATGAGCATTTTGGAGTTCAGACTCTAATGCTTCCCGTTTCTGCAAAGCTTCTGCTAGTTCAGTTTCAGTGTTATGCTGTAATTTTTCTAATTCCTTCACTGTTAAAAGGAAACAATAATTTTAGAATTATACAAAAACCATTTTTATTAAAAATTTGTAAAAAATTATAATTAAGAGGGCGCCTGGGTGGCTCAGTGGGTTAAGCCTTTGCCTTCGGCTCAGGTCATGATCTCAGGGTCCTGGGATCGAGTCCCGCATCGGGTTCTTTGCTCAGCTGAGAGCTTGCTTCCCCCTCTCTCTCTGCCTGCCTCTGTGCCTACTTGTGATTTCTCTCTCTGTGTGTGTCAAATAAATAAATAAAATCTTTAAAAATTATAACTAAGAATATCCAATTTTATTCATCAACAAGAGGCAAAATACTGACCACTCATTGTCCCTTCTAGCCCTACTAACACAAATGCTCACATTATTCCACTTTTCAAATATAAATATACAGGCAGCTAAGCTCAGCTAACCTGTTGCTTACCAGAATTTGTCTTCTTATCTAGTTCGGTCTTTGTCTGTTCTAAGATCATATCTAACTGAGAGAGATGCATTGCTTTATTTTCTCCATCTCGTTTTAGGTACATTATTTCTTTTTCCATTTTAGAGAGTTCTTCTTTATACTGATCCATCTCAAGTTTTACTTGCCTGGTTAAAAGCAAAAAATAAAACAAGTAGGATAATTCGGAAACCTAAAAGCCAACTGATTTTCTCTGACTAAACAAAATCTGTAAGTTATTTAAGAGCAAATATCAGCAAAACATCTAGTCAGAATCTGGGTCATCCTTAAGTCATATTATTAAAAATGCTCCAACTAAAAGATTGTAATTGTGCATCAATTATGTACCACTAAATATGACTGTACTACCTGGTAATATTTAGCAAGGCTAGCTTCTTTTCAATCTAACTACAGTTAGCTTGTGAAAAGCTTTGTATACTGAGTATGTATGTATCCATACATAGATAGGTGTCACATTCATCTGGAATTTCTGTTATCTGCAACACAGAAAAGGAAGCCAACCAATCAAAATATTCACCATAATGACCATACTACTCATAGGAGAATCAAGTGAGTTATTTTTATTCAGACCTTTATTATTTATGTTATCCTTTTTAGCTTTACAAGGGACTACTGGGGTTCCCCAACTAGTGCAACTTTCTTGCTTTAGAGATGAGGAAACTGGAAGGTCAGTGAGTTGTCTGGGAAAAGACAAATAATTATTAACAGTGAGAGAATCAGGTTTACTAACTTCCAGTCAATCCTGAGCTTATTTCAACATGGAAGATCTTCTACCTATTGACAAATCAACATAGTGAGAGAAAGTTTTGAGCCCATTTGTTGGTAATTCCAAAGTGATATTCACTAAGTAAACAAGTGCTAATGTCAGCCTCAATGGTGGGCAGAACTGACACTCTTTGAATCAACATTTTTTTGCTGTTGTTCTTTATGTCTTGAATATTTTGTAAATTGAGTTTGCAAGCAGGAACATTTCTTTTGTAAATGCAACTTAGACAAATGTGGATTTGTTCAAGAGGTTTTTAATCTGATGTCCATGAGTGAAACTGAGGAGAACTATAAAACTCCTGAAACAATATGCAAAGTTATGTATACACGTGTTCTAGGTATAGAAAATAATCCATAGCTCTTTATCACACCCTCAAATATGTCTATAGTCCAAAAAGCTAAGAAGCTTATTAGGTAAGTGCTAATTACCCTTTTACATTTCTAAAATTCCATGTAAGTGATTTTTAGCTTAATTAATTTCTTATATTACAGTAGATATAAAACATAATTAGAAAATAATAAATGCAAGAGGTTGGCATACAGTACCAAAAGATGACAGCTTATCAGCAAAGGAATTGAGACAAAATTACATTAAAAAAATATAAGAACTTGAAAAGGACAGTAATCTACAGACATTTAGTAAAAACCCAGAGCTTTGTACTCTTCAAGATTTTGTTGAGGTGCTACTATATTTTTCAGCATGGTACAATAACTAATGTATGTAATGATAATCCTAAGACAACCAGAAAATTTTTAAATAACAAGAAAATATATATTTTAGAAAATTTCTGCCAAAAGGAGTTTGGGTTTTCTTTTTTTTAAGATTTTATTTTTTTATTTGACAGACAGATACCACAAGTAGGCAGAGAGGCAGGCAGAGAGAGGAAGAAAGACTCCCTGCTGAGCAGAGAGCCCAGCGTGGGGCTCAATCCCAGGACTCTGAGATCATGACCTGAGCCGAAGGCAGAGGCCTTAACCCACTGAGCCACCCAGGCGCCCCTGCCAAAAGGAGTTTTTTGTTTTGTTTTAAAGTTTCAGTACTTGGTAAAGGTAAATTCCACTCTTATTTATTTATCAGCAACTACTCATTATTTCTTGATGCTAGGTAAATGAGGCATTAGAATAATATAATAAATATTTATGGATTTGAAAATTTTAATTATTATATAAGTAATCCAATACCAAAATTTTTTCCCTTTCAAAATTTTACAACAGGCTTTAAACCCACCCAGTTTTTCCAGAAATATTTCACTGTCTTACTGCAGAGTTATTGAGAGCAATCAACTCTGAGATTGGAAATAAAGCCAAAGGAAGAGTTTTGCAAACATAATACTAAACTTTAAGAATATGATGGCTGACTCTCTGGCCAGACTCTCTGGCCTCTTCCAATGTAAAATAAAAGTGCTATTATGAGCCTCAGCACTAAGAAACCAGGATCAGGATCATTTACATGAAGTGACATTTACATGTAGCACCAGAAGCACCTTTTCATACTTGCTTCAAAAAGTTTGTTTCCTTTCTTTCTCTCTGAAGATATTTTAGTTCTAAAACAGATCCAAGGAGATATTTTAACTGTTATAACTTTTGGGAGAGAAAAACAGAGTTTTATAAATTGTAGTTCCAGAAGGGAAAGCAGCAATAATGGGACCAGAGAAAATGAAAAAGCCTTGCTTCATGAGGAAAAGATAGCATAGAACTAGGATATTTCTTTCTTATGAAGTCTAATCATTTTGCTCATAAGCTTCTTATTAGTATTTGGGACTTACTTTTCCTCCTAAATGTGCCTATTAGCTATAATCAAGGAGAGGTTTTGTTTAGAAGTCAAAGAGTGAGAATAAGAAAAGTAACAAGCATTGCTTCAATTTTCCCATTGAAACAGAAAGCAAGATCATCAATGACAGCAAAGACTGGGGAGTGGTTGTTAGGAGTTTTGAAAGAAAATGACTAAGTATAAAAGAGTCCTCTACAGAAGTTAGTAATGTTGTGATTGCCAGACAGCAGGTCCCTTAAGGGACCTTAAGGATGAAATTATGAATTTAAAGTAAGACTGATCAGTGTGCTTATATTTTCCTCCAGCTTCTCTAAAGATGCAAGCACAGAGTAGTGTGAGTTGGATTTTTAGTGCTGTGTAGAAAAAAGTAAGAAAGAGATAAGAGAATTTCAAGTAGATGCAAATCATTAATTTTAATGACTGATCAGAATTTAAGCTGGGTAAACAAAGGAGAAGACATCGGGAATGAAAACAGTGATGGAACTGATGAATTAAGTCCTGGTGAGATCAAAGAACTGTTGAATTTGGGGGTATTAAAGGGAATCAGGTGATAATAGAGGTATAGATGCCAAATATTCAGATCACAGAAAAACCAGAGATACTGAAAATGATAGGATCTAGAGTAAATCATGTCAGTTGAGTGGCTGAGGTATGATAGAGCTCAAGATCATTACAGGAGAGGGATCTTTAAATGAGAAGCTAGCATCTCAGATGGATCAGCTAACATACTGAAATCCTCAAGAAGACTGGTGTTGGAGTGGTGTTGGAGGAATCAACAGTACATCAGGTGGCCTGTAGGTGTCAGCAACAGTGAGGAATGATATGGTCTCAAGACCAGAGAAAAAAATTTTAACTTTAGAGGGTTGCAGGACATGAAGCAAGGTCCTTAGGGAAAAGTAAAATTTCTGTTAAAGCGAGAGGGAAAAAAAAAGTAGGGAATATAGAGAATGTTTTTCAGGATGGACTGTGAATTTCAGAGGACAAGTAGAGGTCTCCAGAAGTTGGGATAAGCTAAGAAGGAAACATTGTATATGGTAAGGTTTGGGGAATTAGTATGAGAGATGACTGTTGACCTGGAAATACACAGCTTCTTGCGGCATCTGGCATTAGCAAGGACAAAGTTATTATGTAACTATTCAAGCAGACTCTGGTGGTGAGGCTGTTGTGTGGGAGACACCAATCAGTGGCAGAAAGAAGGTCTAAAGAACTGTGATCTTAAGTCTTAAACACAGGGCAATCTTCTTGACCCAGTGGAGAGAGTTGACATCTAGAAAAGAAAGTTGATACTCAATGCACAAAGCCTAATCTTTACTCCTGCCAGTGGGAGAGAAGGAACCTGGGGACATAGGGTCTTAGTTCAAGTTAACTCTTGATTCCTGTTGATAGCATGGTGGTTTGAGTATGAATGTATTATTAATTATGTAAACTCTTGTTGACAAAGCATAGGAGTCTGGGGAAGCTGAGGCATGCTTTCAGCTATGGGTCCCTTTCTTAACCAATTAACTGTTGGTTCCTGGGCCTAGCTTAGCAAAATTAAATCAGAATCCTTAGAGGTGAGACCAAAGCATCAGTACTTTTTAAAGCTTCTCAGGTAATTTTAATGTTGAGTTAAGGTTCAGAACCACTCTGTATTCTGTTAAGTTATTCTTTCCCATAAACAATTAGACACCGTGAAAGTTTTCAATGAGTACATCTTTACCTAAAACTTTTAATACTATTCACAATTTAATATAACACAGTACTTGCTGAGTGCCTATGAGGTATAAGGAACTATGCTAACTGTTGTGGGAGGACCCAAAAATAAACCAGAAATGATTTTGGCTTTAAGGAACTTATAATACAATAGGAGGATAAAGAATATTAAAATACAATAATACAATACAAAAAAGGTATAAAGAAAAATATAAAGGTACAAACAAAATGCTAAGAACATGGGCTGTAAAGAAATTCAATCCTTAAGCAAATACTTCACTTAACATTATCTGACATTGAAATTCAGGTAACTACTGATATTGAAATAGGAAGAAAAAGAAAAAGTAACATATCCATTTTACCTGGCCGTACCAGTAAGCTCAATAACTTTTTGCCTTTTTAAATCGGCTTCATGCGAAGCTGCTTCACATTTCTCCTCCATTTTTCTCAACTTTTCAGCTGAACTTTCCCTTTGTTTTTGAAGTTCTTGTTCCAGTTTTGACACCTTGAAAATAAAATTTTCTTTAGGTATTTTAAGTTCAGTCACATCATAATATTCTTTGGAAGAAAAATATTTACATAACTATGTAGTCTAGCCTATCATTCAGTTTCAAGATGTATTATAAAACTCAAAGTACAGACGAGGAAGCAAATGTTTCAGTAAAAAAAAGCAAAACTAAACTTTGTGTAGGATATTTTATTCATATACATATTTACAGAAGTAGCCACATCATAACACCAAAGTAGGATTTACAAGAATTGAACAAAATAATGGTAATGTTCCCCCTTTCTTCTTTTTTTTTTAAAGTTTTATTTATTTATCACAAGTAGGCAGAGTGGCAGGCAGAGAGAGAGAGAGGGGAAGGGAAGCAGGCTCCCGCTGAGCAGACAGCCTGATGCGGGACTCGATCCCAGGACCCTGAGATCATGACCGGAGCCAAAGGCAGCGGCTTAATCCACTGACCTACCCAGGTGCCCTGATAATGTTCCCCTTTTCATTTGAAATGTTTTCTTCGCTTGCAAACTATGTTGCCTTCCTTCTTCACAAATTGGCTCATTTGGTGAAGGATTTCTAAATTCCCAACTGCCTTCAAAGGTTACCACTTTCACTTGCTCCTATTGATAGAGCTATTTTCCTCCTATATAAATCAAATTGCTTCACTGGTGTTCTGAATTCATTTTCTCAGGAACTTATCCACTTTCTCAGGAATTCATACTATTGCCTATCACTCCTCTTTCTTTCTGGCTTCTTTATATTATCATTTAAACATGTTCGAGATATTCCCATCATAAAAAATTACCCATACCTCTACCTGTCTCCAACTACCACCACCATCCTTTCTTTCCTCCTCGTCAAAGCCGTTTCTCAGTTTTCTATGCTTGTTGTATCATCTTCTCACTTCTCACTCATTCTTCCACCCAAAGCAAGTTAGCCATTCTACAGAAACTGAGCAAGGTCACTAACAACCTCTATGTTGATCATCCTAGTGGACATTTCTCAACCTTCATTTTACTTGATACTGATTTCAGCAGCCCAAGACACCAATTACCATTCCTAATTTCATGAAATAGTTACTTTGGTTTCTATGTACCGCATCTCACAGACATCTGCCCAAGTCAATCTTCCCACCTCTCACTCTGTATCTTCTTCCTAGTTAATCTCAGCCACTCCATGTTTTCAGTGAACATTCACATGACTCTGGTTATGTTAATCTCTGGCTAATGACTTTAATATCCTTTCTGCTCTTCCTTTTTTTTTTTTTTTTTTTTTAAGATTTTATTTATTTGTTAGAGAGAGAGAGAGCACGAGCTCAGGCAGACAGAGTGGTAGGCAGAGGCAGAGGGAGAAGCAGGCTCCCTGCCGAGCAAGGAGCCCAATGTGGCACTTGACCCCAGGACGCTGGGATCATAACCTGAGCCAAAGACAGCCATTTAACCAACTGAGCCACCCAGGCGTCCCTCCTTTCTGCTCTTCTAAGACCTCTCACTAAATAACTGAATACAGATTGTAAGGTATTAATATCTACACCTCTAACTCAAATTCCAAGAATAAAATTAAAATAGTACCCAGGTAAAAACTAAAGGGAATAATCAAAACCCACCCATTCTACATTTTATTAAATAGCACACTCATAAGCAGAAAGAATCTAAAGAGTAATAATCCAAAAGGATCTAACATGGAATCTATACATAGAGAAACATGAATGAAAGGCAGAAAGAGAATATTGTGTACACTGGAAAATTTATTCCAAATACTACAGAAACGTTTAGATATAAAATTCTTTAGACCCTTGGGCGCCTGGGTGGCTCAGTGGATTAAAGCCTCTGCCTTCCCCTCAGGTCATGATCCCAAGGTCCTGGGATTGAGCCCTGCATCAGGCTCTCTGCTCCGCAGGGAGCCTGCTTCCTCCTCTCTCTGCCTGCCTCTCTGCCTACTTGTGATCTCTGTCTGTCAAATAAATAAATAAAAATTAAAAAAAAATTCTTTAGACCCTCAAGGAAGTTAAAGAACATACAAAAATCTCTTAAAAAAAGATCAAGAAGAAAAAAGAATTACCAAATGAAAAATACAAATGAACTGGTAGATTTAAGAGAAAAAAAAGAGAGAGAGAGAGATGGAAACCATAAAATCATTATGGAAATGAAAACAACTTCAGAAGGAATAAGAATTTTAATCAATTCTATAAGCCAGAGTCAACAACAGGGGACTTAGGAAGTGGTAATCAAATACAGATGAGATGAAGAAATGCTTCTGGATGAAGACTTTTACAAAAGGGATGGAGAGCTGCAGAACAGCTGTCTCTTAAAAAAAAGAAACTTGATATGTTTTAATATATTGAGTGATTCTTTAGTTCCACTAGAGAGGCTGAGGATGAATTCAGAATACATAGATAAAAAGCCACCCAAATGACAAAAAGGTGAGTGAGGTGTTGTGAGATTACAGGGAACTATCATTTTCTAATTCACACATTTTTGTGAAGTTTGAAAAAGAGAAACCACGAAAAATATGAAATATCTGTCTGAAGAATTCACATGAACTGGCAATGAATGAAAGAAAAGATTCAATTCTAGTATTAAATTCCAAGAATTTTTTTCATTGGAGTGAGAAGTTATTTTTAGAAGTAAGTAGTTTCCTTTGGGATTTTTCTTGTAGTGCACTGCTTTAGCATTTGTTTAGGATCACAAGTCCTGATCCAAAAAACATGGTTGAATGAAGAAGTCTAAATTATAACTAAGTTCTATGGATGACAAAAATGTGCCCATGGTATTCAAGGTGCTGGTTAGAATATACACAAATACAACTTCACCCATTTTTCAATGTTAACACAGAATATTTCTTACAACACGAAATCTGTGAGGTAAACAATATAACAAAATATTTATTATTGATTATTAAAATTTCTATTTCATACAAGTGAAACTATTTTGACCAATAAGATATACCTGTTTTTCAAGTTTAGTTTGGATGTCTTCTAGCTCTTCATTTCTAATTGTCTCTTGTTGTAACATTTGCTGCTGTTGCTGAAGAGTGTGCTGTAGCATAACATTCTGTTCAGCAGTCTCTTGAAGACTGTGATTTTTTATCTTTAGTTCTTTCTGTAAACAGTATACCTAATAAATATATACATTTCTCATTAAAATGACATTTCAAATAAGAAGTCATAAAGTCAAAGCTATCTTCCTTATTATCTTCACTTGTCACGTGGAATGATTGTATTTACGGCTATTGTTTGTTATATGGAAGGTCAGGTTCACTTTTCTGATGGGAGTACATGTTAGAAGGGTCTGCTTATAAGGCTGACTCCTGGCTGGTGTCTGGGAATGTGGCTTTTGAAACATTCCCTAAGTGATGAGATTGTCTTGCCTCGCTATGGCACTGAATCATGCTTTCCTTCTGGGAGTCTATAATTTTGATCCCTGTCCTAGGGGACCAACCCACAATGAAAAACCTGAACTTTGAGTCATAAACAGACTTCTCTGGGCAGAAATGCCGCACATATATTGCCATATTTCACTGCTATAGAAATGAAATGTTTTATCTGACCCCCTCCCAGAAAAGGGAGAGACCCAAAGAAGCCATGGATTTCTCCATACTCTATATAATGACTCCTTACTGAGAATACACTATAGCCATAAAAACACTGCACACATGTTAGGTGCTATTTATTATATTATCATTGCTACTACTGCCTTTTGTAAAATAATATCTCAGTAAGGTATGTGATTATTCATGCTCCAAAAAACATAAAGGAATGACAATATCAACTAAGAAACTGTATTCATTCTTGCCAAATATTTAGGACTTGAATATGCTGGCCTCCAAATTGGCTTTATAAGATACCTTTACAATTATTTGGAAGTACCTATTAAGAATGAAAAAAATTCCCTTTGTCCTAGTAAACCAAACCCAATAAAACTGCCCAAAGAAATTATTTTAAAAATCATAGTAATAACACAGCATAATATAATATGTATTTTATAATATTCTTTATGTGCTCCCAAAAGAAAGGAGAAAGCTTAATAAATGATGATATATCAATCTGATTTAAAATGACGCAACCATTTAAAATATTTATTTATTTATTTTTAAAGATTTTATGTATTTGTTTGAGAGAGAATGAGAGAGAGAGAGCATGAGCGGGGAAGGGTCAGAGGGAGAAGCTGACTCCCCACCAAGCAGGGAGCTCGATGCGGGACTTGATCCCGGGACTCCCAGTACTGTGACCTGAGCCGAAGGCAGTTGCTTAACCAACTGAGCCAACCAGGTTCCCTAAAATCATAACTTAAAAGACAGTAGGAAATATAACATTTTACAAAATGAAATTAAGTGGAAAAAGCCCCCCAGAATTACATTTCACTAACATAATTATGAAAAATATGCAGGTAAATAGAAAACTGAAAACTTATGTATAAGAAAGTGGACTGTAGGCAAATCTTTAGAAAATATCTTATTGTTGCTTATGTAATTTCTTTTTTAAAGATTTATTTATTTATTTATTTGACAGAGAGAGAGATCACAAGTAGGCAGAGAGGCAGGCAGAGAGAGAGAGAGGAGGAAGCAGGTTCCCTGCCGAGCAGAGATTCCCAATGCGGGACTCGATCCCAGGACCCTGAGATCATGACCTGAGCCGAAGGCAGCGGCTTAACCCACTGAGCCACCCAGGCGCCCGCTTATGTAATTATTTTTAATATGAAGGAAAATAAAAGCCACTCCTTTAAAGGAAAAAATACCTTCCCAATAAGTATTCCAGATGGAAGAAATTTTAAATTGCTAAGAAATAGTGGAAGATAACCCTGATTTGGTCCTTTGTTCTAATTATCCAGCAGTTGAACAGTGAGTAGCATCATGTAGGGTTCAGGGGCCAAATATTCTTTGCTCATGATGAGAAGCTCTTAAGTTTTGCATTTTTTCATTATATGCTGACACTGTATACTTGGAGAACCTTAGGCAACTAACCAATTTCTAATTCTATTATTATTTTTATGCCAATCTACTTAATTTTGTCTACATGAAAATAATTTTAGTGCCACCATGTATCAGTATCACCTGTTTTCTCTCTTTTACTTGCTAGCCCCCAAGAAAACTGCAGATAACACTTAGTGCAATAGTTTATTTTATACAGAACTGACTTGCCTGCAAGATAAATTCAAATACTATTTTTTCTTTATTGGAACATCCTGTCTTATAACTTACAGAGTCAGAGAAAAAGATGGTCAAAATATTAAAATAAGATGAAACAGAAGAAAAAAAAAGATAAGCCTTAGCTAAAATACCAGGAAACCATACCACATAATAACAATAAAAAATTTATTTCAGCAACCTGGTCACTGGCAAAATAATTTCAATTAAAACTACTGAGTATCAACCTGCATATATTCAATTTAAAGTGGCATTTTATTGTACTACCCTTTAACTTCCACTTGACTTTAAAATATAAGAAATAGATTTTAGATTTTACATTATATTCTCTACTAAGTTATTATGTTCAGAGAATAATTTTCCTAAGGGATTTATCATTTTATAATTAGGGTTAAGAAGCAATTAGAAATTATACTATAAAATCTACTTGACAATTAATTTTATCCAGATTATATCTGAAGGAAAAATACTCTCACAATTATTATGAAAAATAAAATATAACCCAAGGATGCCTGGGTACCCCACTCAGTGGAGCGTCCAACTCTTGGTCCCAAGGATGCCTGGGTACCCCACTTAGTGGAGCGTCCAACTCTTGGTTTTGGCTTAGGTGGATCGTAAGATTGAGCCCTGAGTTAGGCTCCGTGCTCAGTGACGAGTCTACCTCTCCCTCTCCATCCGCCCTTCCCCCTGCTCATATGCTCTCTTTCTCTCCAATAAAAAATAAAATCTTTAAAATAAATAAATTAAATTAAATATAACCCAGAAAAGTTACTGATATGATATGATGATGCCAACTTCTTGAAATTTAAGTCTATCAATTTGAATAAAAATACCAATAAAATGATTGATTTTATGCAAAAAATGTTTAGGGTTATTTACATCTATTTTGTGTTTATTTTCTCCTATCATGTTAACAATGTAATTCTGCATCATACTTTTATCACTTTTTAAAGCATTTTAATATGGAATTAAAATATTTTCAAAATGATTTAGAACTCTAAAGTTACTATTATTTTAATCATTTATTTATTTGACAGACAGAGATCACAGTAGGCAGAGAGGCAGGCAGAGAGAGGGGAAGGGAAGGAAGCAGGCCCCTGCCGAGCAGAGAGCCCAATGCGGGACTCGATCCCAGGACCCCGACATCATGACCTGAGCCGAAGGCAGCGGCTTAACCCACTGAGCCACCCAGGCGCCCCCTATTATTTTAATCATAAATGTACTTACTTCAACATGTGGAAAATAATATTTACCTGAGGCAAAATTTCAGAGGAATATTTATTAGCTTTTTGTTATAGATAATCAACATTTAGTTTTTACAACGGGAGAACTTCTTACCAGTATGCTCTAGGGTCACCTAATTATTCAGTTAGTACGTAATTTGGAAATATTTACGGATTTTAAAGATTTTAAAACATCTTTATAACATCACCTATTACTAAAAGAATGGATGTACTATGAATCAAATCCAATTTCCTAAAACCTAGCTATAAATCATTAATACCTCACAAGTCTGATCCAAGATAATACAGCTGACTCTTGAACAATATGGGTTTGAACTACACAGGTCTACTCATGCAGATATTTTATAGTACAGAACTATAAGTGTATTTTCTCTCCCTTATGATTTTCTTAAATCACATTTTCTTTTCTCTAGCTCACTTTATTGTAAGAAAACAGTATATAATACATATAACATAGAAAATATATGTTAATCATCTGTTTTATGTTAAGACGTCTAGTCACCAGTAGGCTATTCGTAGTTAAGTTTTTCGGAAATCCAAGGTTATATAGGGATTTTCAAGTACATGGTGGGGAGGGGGTGGGCAACCCTAACCTCTGGGTTGTTCAAGGGTCAACTGTAATTATATTTACCAGCACTGATATTAGAATTTGCTCTAAAGACAAATAACTCAAAAGTAAATAAATGTATAGGGATGGTATTTAAGAAAACAAAATAAATAGTAATTGGATTATTCTGTTTCTTATCAACATATGTGAAAGATAACCTGTTAAGTAAGCCAAATACACACGCATTGAGATAATAATTCAGCAGCAATAAAAAGTGCCAATCTTTCTAATTTACTTACTTATTCCTTAGTATAGTTGTACATACTTGACTACTACTTCTGATTTCTAATTCAGTTTGGAGCCAAGATTTAATTTTTTTTTTTTTTCCTTTGGACAGAGACCACAAGTAGGCAGAGAGATAGGTGGGGAGAAGCAGGCTCCCTGCTGAGCAGAAAGCCTGATGTGGGGCTCGATCGCAGAACTCTGGGATCAAGACCGAAGTTGAAGGCAGAGGCTTTAACCCACTGAGCCACCCAGGTGCCCCTGGAGCCTAGGTTTATACTTCCAGTTGTTTTGGAAATAATTCTAAGTTCATTTTAGGTTAATGCTTACTATCCACCCTAGTCTCTGATGCAGTTTCTGAGAACACAAAGTGTTAAAGCTCAACAAACTATCTTGTTACAAATACTGCCTGTCTGCAAATTCCATCTCTGGCAAGTCCATTTACACTCAAGTATAGTGAAGGCTAGCAAAGAAATGTTTAAGTAATGTTTGAAGAAGTTCAAGGTAAAATAAAAATATTTTTATCTTAAAAAATCAAAGTATCCAGGGGCGCCTGGGTGGCTCAGTGGGTTGGGCCGCTGCCTTCGGCTCGGGTCATGATCTCAGGGTCCTGGGATCGAGTCCCGTATCGGGCTCTCTTCAGCAGGAAGCCTGCTTCCCTCTCTCTCTCTCTCTGCCTGCCTCTCTGACTACTTGTGATTTCTCTCTGTCAAATAAATAAATAAAATCTTTAAAAAAAAAAATCAAAGTATC
The DNA here is from genome assembly GCF_022355385.1 of Mustela nigripes. Classification (NCBI taxonomy): domain Eukaryota; kingdom Metazoa; phylum Chordata; class Mammalia; order Carnivora; family Mustelidae; genus Mustela; species Mustela nigripes. Next base: position 79,254,060 of record NC_081570.1, on the reverse strand, counting down.
CATAGTTGAGGTATCTTAAATTCCATATACTATAATTGAGAAACAAAGATGTTATAATAGCCTTCATGGAGAGACATGGAAGGAAGAAGACAGGACCAATAAAATATGAAGATTTTCTTTCTGAATCTCTAAGCTTATATAATTATGTGATTATACCTAAGTCTGGAATGCTAGTCAGCTACATATCTGCTTTCAGATCTATGCATGCCTTTCCTTTGCTCTGCTCCAGGTATTGCAGGAAATTCCCTTTTGGATAATAGAAAGATTTAGCCAATGGGAGGGACTGGGAGCAGTTCTCCTCCTCTATAGCCTCAGTTTTAGACAGATTCCTTTGTGGACCTCGCTCCATTAGGCAATCCCGCTTCTGGACTATAATCATAGCATCTCTTCCTGATATTTCTCTATCCCTGATAATGGTAGTAGGTCCTTGCTTATGATAATCTGAGTTATCTTACCATGCTTTGTTTGCTTCTCCCCTCTTCCAGCACCTGCGTATCTAATTTTCTGCATAAAATTCTCTCCACTTTAAAGATAATAGAAAGGATTCTCTTTTTCTGGTTGGAACTTTCTGATACATTCAAGTCAACTTCACTGGACATTTTTGGGGGACTATTTCTAAACAAGAATTTAAGGTTTAAGGCTTATATTTAATTTTAGAAACAGAATTTATTTTAAATTTATATTATAAATTCTTACAAAGAAATAAAGGAATTCTTCACTGAGGTTATACAGAGGGAGAAGCAGGCTACCTGCAGGGAGCCCAATGGAGGGCTTGATCCCAGGATCATAGGATCAATACCTGAGAGCCCAATGCAGAAGATTAAACCCACTGAGCCACCTATGCTCCCGTTAATGGAAAGGTTTTTTTTATTAGCTACTGATAAAATATATACTTTTAAAGAATCTTAAAAATAATATCTCAAAAAGAAATCATGTGGAAAATATGCTTTTTTTCACAAAAATACTAATTTACCTCTTCAGATTTCTTCTTCAGCTGTTTTTCAAACTTTTCCTTATTTCCTTCTAATTGATTCAAATGCAAGGCAAGTTCTTCCTTACAAATTTCCAGTGCTGAATCTAGTTGTCTGACCTAAGCAAGAGAAAAACAAAAAAAGAAAAATCAACTAATACCAATGAATGCTTATTATATGTTCAATATTTTACAGGTTTATCTCCTAATGTTACCTAACTGCTTCAAAGTGAATACACAGCCCAAGTCAGGATACGAAATGCTATTACAGAAAAGATTTATTTAGAAAACTAATTTTTTTATTGCAAATTAGGAAATCAGAGGCTGGAGTCCTGAAGAATAAACAGAACATGAACAAGCAAAGAAGGGCATTCCAGGAAGAGGGAGTATATCCAGAGACAAAACAATGTGAAAAGGAATGGTGTGAAGTTGGCAGTTTAGGGTACAAAGAGTATTAATTTATAGGAGATGGGTATTTAGGAGATTAGTTTGGAAAGACAGACTGGGATCAACTGACAAGAACCTGTAGACCAAATGCCCTAAGACATTTACCTAAAATAGTAAGCAACATTTAAGCCAATTTCTTAAGTTCCCTTGATCAAGAAAATAATAAAATGAGTACAAACTAGTGTACGGTACTAATAATGCTATGGTATGAATATTCTGAATGTGCTGAAGTCACAAAGAAAATGAAAATGTTTTTGTAGCTAGGAAAAAAAAAAACTGAGGGAGCAGCATTTGCTCTGAATCAGTGATAACATTTTCAGAAAAGCGCAGCACTGTAACCTGGTTCAAGAGTTCACATAGCTGCAAATGCTTTATGCCAACTTACTATTAAAGAGCAAATGAGCAAAGAGCAATACACGTTCAGCAAATTTTTTTTCACAAAAATTAGTTCAAGGACCACAATTTGCACACATGTTCCATATCCCATCTCTCAAAAAGATGTTTGTCTTGCTTCTTTCTTAGTGTAATTCTGAACTTCTCAGGCGTGGTTTTCCCCCCTTAATCCAGTAGCATTCTCGTAAATCATCTTGAAGGCATAAAAGAAATCTCAAGATGAAAGAAAGAGAAAAATGCTCCCTCTTGCAGACACTATTCATTCTATATCATGAATTATATTTACAACTCTTATTTCTAAACAGGGAATCTTGACAGTTTTTGAAGATTGTCCCTATAAGCCTGTGAATATAATCATCCAGAGCTAAAAAGTTGGTAATTTTTAAATTATTATCCTTATTAATAGTTACCCTAGTAATTATTTTTAAATTAACATTGGTTTTATAAAGGTATAAATACTTATGAGTTTTCTTTATTTCTTTTACCCCTGAGGGATTTTTTTTTTTTTTTTTTAGATTTTTATTTATTTATTTGACAGAGATCACAAGTAGGCAGAGAGGCAGGCAGGGGGCGGTGGGGAAGCAGGCTCCCCACTAAGCAGAGAACCCAGTGTGGGGCTCAATCCCAGGACCCTGGGATCATGACCTGAGCCAAAGAGAGAGGCTTTAACCCACTGAGCCACCCAGGGGCCCCCCTGACAAGTTTATTCTTTAGTTTTCTTTCTTAGCCATGAGAATGAGCTCTGGTACTTGTATCATCTCCCACACACAGGGAAAAAATAAAATCTGTGCCTGTCAGAATATCACACCTGATAATTAATAAGGTAAAAACTAATTCAGGCAAGCTTTATCACTAGATGTTAAAACCACAGGTTATAGGTTGTGGAGGAGCAGTACATTCACATGGCCTGAAAGAATCACTGCACATTTTATTAATTATAAAGGGAAAAAATGGTGAGATCTGGTAGTAATCAACTTAAGTAAAGTGCCAATATTGGCAATACCAGTAATGGGGTAGTCTGACATGTGCTTCTTGATGGGATGCAGAATGTGGTGTTCTAGTTGACCCAGACTTTTCAGAAGATTCAGAATCAAGAAGAACAGAAGGAAAGAGTAAGTTCAGGAAAACCTAAAGTGCCAAATGCAACATGTAATTATAAATGAATCCTATTCTGGAAAAAGAACAAGAACAAGCTGAAGTAGTATTTCTCAAGGTTTTAATGGGCATACAAATCAGCTGGGCACCCTATGGAAATACAGATTATAATTCAGTAGAAGGGCAAGGATTAGGGTGAGGTAAGACAGGAGATATGGACTCAAAATTTAAGGAGGCACTCACTCTCAGGGCCATGCCAAACGACAATGCTACACGTATACAACCCCAACAGTAAGCATCTCCCTAAATTTTACACCAGAAGCAATTTACTTCCTTTTTTTAAGATTTTATTTATTATTTGACAGAGAGAGACACACAGAGAGAGAGAAGAAAGGGAAGACAAGCAGGGGGAGTGGGAGAAGGAAAAGCACGCTTCCCACTGAGCAGACTCCATCCCAGGATCCTGGTATCATAACCTGAGCAGAAGGCAGATGCTTATTGACTGAGCCATCAAGGTGCCCCCCACTTCCTTCACCTTAATCCCAATTCTGTTCAGTAGGTCTGGGGTACAGCCAAAATTCTGCAAGCCAAACAAGTTTCTAGGTGATGCTGATATTGCTAGTCCACAGACCATACTTTAAGTAGTAACGCTATAAAGAACAATTTTAAATAACTGGAAAAATTCCAGTATGGACTGTGTGTTGAATGATGTCACTGAATTGATTTTTACTTTCTCTGGTGTGTAGAGTGGTATAGTCACATAGGAGAAGTTTCTGTTCACAGGAGATGCAGGTTTAAATATTAAAGATGTAAAGTCTTATGACATCTGCAATCTTCTCTCAGGGGTCTAACAAAAAGGAAATGTATAAGTATGAGATTGGGTGGGTACGTGCACAAGTGGGTATGTGTGTGTAGGTGTGTGTGGGGAGAGATGAAATGAATGTAGCTAGAGTTTAACAGACAGTAAATCTAGGCAGAGGGTTCACAAATGTTCTCTGTCCTATCCTTTCCATTTTTTTATAGGTTTGGAATTTTTCAGAATAAAATATAATTAAAATTAATAAATCAATTTTAAAAATAATAAAACCCAGAACACTCACTACTCTGTTGGTTTTATTATTTGAACAAGGAGTTTGAGAGTCTATGGATAAGAGAGTCATTTGGATAAGCATTATTCACCTCATACAAACCAACTATAAATACACGTGTGTATATATGGACAAAAAATGAATGAAATTAAAACAAAGACACTGCTTCATTGAAGCAAAGAACTTCCTCAGGAGTATAGTCTAGGGGTAACCAGGTATGGGCTCTAGTCTACCTATCTTCAACAAAAGCAGCTAAGTTCTTTCACGGTGGTGCACTTATGACTTTCTTTGGGAAAAGTAAAAAATTCAGAGTGGAATATAAAAGCAAAACAAAACCAAAGAAAGTAAGTAAAAAAAAAATCTCTAAATCTAACAGGCACCTTTTCAATATTCTATTTAACCACATGTAATATAATTGCTTTAATTTACTGGTTTCTTATTCCTGTTCAAAATTTCTCATCTATCTTCTAGTTCTCAGTAGTCATACTTTCATAAGTGATATAACTTTAAACTAATTCTTACAACTCTTCTGCAGACAGAAAATTCAGAATTTTTATGATTTCATTAATTATATTTGTATTTCCTTTGTTAATGGTTGAACTGACTGCATTTTTTAAGAATTTACCAATTTTAAGAATATATTCTTTGATTGGTTATTTTTTAAAAATTCACTTTTTTAAAGTCATAACTTTTTTTTTAATATTTTATTTATTTGACAGAGCGAGATCACAAGTAGGCATAGAGGCAAGCAGAGAGAGAGGGGGAGGCAGGCTCCCTGCTGAGCAGAGAGCCCAATGTGGGGCTCAATCCCAGGACCCTGGGATCATGACCTGGGCTGAAGGCAGAGGCTTTAACCTACTGAGCCACCCAGGCACCCCTAAAGTCATAATTTTTTATGCAAAGAACAAATAAAGGTATGTAGAGGGCACAGCCAAAGTCAAGAAAGGAAGGTGGTAATAACAGAATCAAGAAGAAACTCGATTTCAAACTTCAATTTTGTTGGTACAAATACCCTGTAGGTTAGGTTTGGTATAGCTTGAGTCATAGGAATGTTGTTTCTGTTTCTTCTTCATTTTGGTATTCACCCCAATAATATAAAACCTTCCTATTAAGGGAATAAAACCCAATGACATAATTTCTTCTTTTACCAATTTTCATACCTGGTTACTAACATATGGAAATAAGCTACTAGATGTGTTAGGCAGCTTAATAAAAAACAGGAGGTAAGTGGCAATATAGATTTTATTTAATGAAATTATTTCATGCCTTTTATAATGATTTTTTTTCATGTTAATGATGTTAGATGTTATTTTTACATGAGGAAATTAACTGACATGGCATTAAATGTTGAAAGTTTTGAAGAATACTATATGAAAGCTACGGATAAACATATAATTGTGTTTAAAGGCATACTTGGTAACAAAATGGATTAAAAACAGAATACTAGGCAAAAATAACACTGGATTTTTAAAATATTCTTTATATTCAAGCCATATATGAAAGAATAAACATTCATGTTTAATAAACAGCATGTTTGGACCTATTTTTAACATTAAAAACACAAAGGAGAAATATCAAATATATAATAAGTACTTATTAAACTTTGAGTAACTGAGTATGTGCTAAACTATTATAGGTACCTCATTTCATCTCCTCCTCATACTGACCTTCCTCCAGAGTATTACTGTCTCTATTTTACTGATGAAAAACTTAAAGTTCAGTGACTTAAATGAACTAGCCAGGGTTAAAGTTAACTAGCAAGCACTCTGAAATCAGAACTGAAACTCAAGTCAACTCAGCTCCTAAACCCATTCTTTAAACCATGAAGACAGAGTATCCATGAAACTGTATTTTATCTGGAAATTCTGATTTTACCGTTAATTAATCTTATAGCAGAACTGGTATAAAGAAGCAAAACTCAACTGCTTGTAGATTCATCTCCCTTCACTTCTGGGTTTTTTTGTGTGTATTTTTTTTTTAAGATTTTACCCATTTATTTGACAGTCAGAAATCACAAGTAGGCAGAAAGGCAGGCAGAGAGAGAGGGGGAAGCAGGCTCCCTGCTGAGCAGGGAGCCCGATGTGGGGCTCGATCCCAGGACCCCGGGACCCTGGGACCATGACCTGAGCTGAAGGCAGAGGCTTTAACCCACTGAGCCACTGAGGCACCCCTTCACTTCTGTTAATTCTTTACTGGTAATGTTAATAAGTAGCTACAGTTAAAAAAAAAAACAAAAAACATTTTTCATTAAAAAAGAAGCCTTACTTCAGGCAAAAAAAAAAAAAAAAAAAAAGAGGTTAGATAATCCACAAAACAGATTATCAACAATCAAATAATTAAGATTATAATTCACAATGAAGAAAATATACTCACAGAAAGTAAGTTCACTGACTCAGGTAAAACCTTTACTTGTGAGTTTTTATCCAAGTAATTTTTGCAACTTATAGAGAAAAGTGTAAAAGCTACAGATGTCTCTATTAAAAAAAAGTTTTAAAAAATTAGCATACTGGCCTTGATTGTTTCTTCAGATACTTGGTTCTGTAATGTTCGCAAAGCTTCATCTTTCTTCATGTTTTCCTTTTCCATCTCCTAAAAACACATAGATTAGTAGCAAAAATATGAGTACATGTATAAATATTTTAATTTTAGCATTACTAATGGGCTGTTAAGCAACTGATTTAATTAGAATTAAAGGTACATTATAGAAACGTAAGTATTTTTCAGCGTTTAAACAACATTTTCAGGAGCACCTGGTTGGCTCGGTCAATTAAATGTCTGCCTTTGGCTTGGGTTATAATCCTGGGGTCCTTGGATCGAGCCCCGCATTGGGCTCCCTACTCAATGGGAGTCTGCTTCTCCCACTCTCTCCTTACTTGTGCTCTCTTGTTATCTCTGTCTCTTTCAAATGAATAAATTAAAAAATAAATTAAAAAATGAATAAATAAATATAATAAACAGCACTTTTACAAAGATGATTTTACCCCTTTGCTTTCCGTCAGGAGTCTGTCTAGAGATTCAAGATGATGTTGTTTACATATTATATCTTGCTGCAAAATGGACATAGTCTTTTCTTGTTCTTTAAACTGTTGGTCTTTTTTCTCTAGTTGAGATTCAAGCTAAACATAAAAACACGATTTATTATCTTTCATATTATTTTATAAAAAATCATGAAACATGTTATATACAGAAAAGAGTATAATACTCCCAAGTTAAATTACAACTGAAATTAAATAGACTTTTGCATTGTGCCAAATTTCCTTCAGTTTCTCTCCCTTGAGAGAAGAAATGAAATCACATAGCCAGGTCTTATCTTTCATCAATACAGTTGATTTCCTCCCTCATCAATTGAGCTGACCCTTGACCAGCACAGGTTTGAATTGTACAGGTCCACTTATATGAGGATTTTTTACAGTATAGTGCTGTAAGTGTATTTTTTCTCTTCCTTACAATTTTTTAAATCACATTTTCTTCTCTCTGGCTTACTTTATGGTAAGAATACACTGTATAATACATGTAACATACAAAATATATATTAGCTAACTGTTTTATTATCACCAAGGCTTCTGGTCATGAGTAGGCTATTAAGTTTTGGGGAGTCAAAAGTTAGATGTGAATTTTCAACTGTGTAGGAGGACTGTGCCCCTAACTCTTAAGTTGTTCAAAGGTCAAATGTACTATGCTGATATGGTCAGTATTATTCTCGGGCATGCTTCTCACACATGTTTTTTGTGTTTACTACATATGTAGGTCTATGAATGATATGTAATATATTTCTATTTTAAAATTTTACACAGACAATATCAAAACACATGCAAGTTTTAGTGGCTTGATTTTTTTACTCAATATTATTTTAGATATCCATCCCTGGATAGTTATCTATGTATCCATATGTGGATCTAGTTCATTGCTTTTTCTAACAGTACAGTATTCCACTGTAACAACAAACTACAGTTTGTCTTCTCTTCTACTCAAAAACAGTTTAATATTCTATTTTTCACCATCACAACAATGTTAAATACATCCTCTGTGCATGTCTCTTTATGTATTAGAGTTTCTTTAGAATAGATCACCTAGAAGTGGACTTTCTGTTTGTAGGATAAGCACATTTCCAATTTCATTAGGTATTTCTCTTCAAAGTGCATCAAAATTTATGCTTATATTAGAAATGTAGAAGATTCTCATTCCCACAACTTCAACAATAACTGGTGTTATCAAAATTTCAAAATACTTTTGTGAAGACAAAATAGGAAATTACTGATATGTGTAATATGCATATATGTGCATATTATATGCAAAAGTGAAAAAATTATGTGATATATATAATACTCACATAAGTATATAATACAAATACGGCAGAACAAATATGGCAAAAATTATGTGATATATATAACACTCACATAAGTATATAATACAAATATGGCAGAACAAATAGAAAGTATTAAAACTAAGGAACTCTGAGGGGCACCTGGGTGGCTCAGTGGGTTAAGTCTCTGCCTTTGGCTCAGGTCAGAGTCCTGCGATTGAGCCCCGCATCAGGCTCTCTGCTTGGCAGGGAGCCTGCCTCCCCCTCTCTCTCTGCCTGCCTTTCTGCCTACTTGTGACCTCTGTCAAGTAAATAAATAAAATCTTTAAACAAACAAACAAACAAAACTAAGGAACTCTGGAAACAGTAAAATGAAAATAATCAAATAACAAATTAGAGAAACAGAACAAATAAAGATGGAAGAAAAGTGAACAGAGCCTGAAGGACCTACTGGACACCATCCAGTAGACCAAAATGCAGATCATGGGAGGAGAGGAGAGGGAAAAAGGGACACTGAAAATATCTGAAGAAATAATGATTGAAAATGTCAAAATTTGGGGCACCTGGCTGGCTCAGTTGGAAAAGCATGGAAAAGCATGCAACTCTTGATCTCAGGGTCATGAGTTTGAGTCTCATGTTGGGTGTAGAAATTACTTGACTAAAAACTTAAAAAAAAAAAAAAAGAAAAGAAAAAAAGAAAGAAAATTTCTGAATTTAATGAAAGACACTGATAAAAACATCCAAGAATCTCAACTCCAAGAAAGATGAACTTAAAAGGGAACTGCATGAAGACATATTATAATGAAAACTTTCTAAAGACAGGGGTACCTGGGTGGCTCAGTGGGTTAAAGGCTCTGCCTTCAGCTCAGGTCATGATCCCAGGGTCCTGGGATCAAGCCCCACATCAGGCTCTCTGCTCAGCAGGGAGCCTGCTTCCTCCTCTCTCTGTTCCTGCCTCTCTGCCTACTTGTGCTCTCTGTCAAATAAATAAATAAAATCTTAAAAAAAAAAAAAAACAACTTTCAAAAGACAGAGAAAAAATCTTGAAATCATCAAGAGTTAAATGAGTAATCATATACAAGGATCCACAATAACATTACAAGCAGATTCTCATCAGATACTTTGGAAGCCAAAAGACAATGTGTTGAAATGTCCACCAAGAATCCTACCATCTGGCAAAACTGTCCTTCCAAAGTGAGATAGCAAATAAGACATTCCCAGATAAATAAATGCTGAGGGGGTTTTGGCCACTAGATATGCCCTACCAGAAATGCTCAAAGGAGATCTACAAAGTGAAATGAAAGGACACCAGACAATAACTCAAAGCCATATGGAGAAATAAAACTCTCAATAAAGATAACTGCAAGGATAGTTACAAATCTAGTATTATTCTAACAACAGTTGTAATAACATTTTTTGTTTTCTATAGGATTTAAGAGTCTAATATATTTAATGAAGAGAAAAACCAGTTAGTGTAATTTATTAGTATAAATTTGGTTTGCAATTCCGAATCTTCTTTTCTACATAATTTGAGAGACTAATACATTTGAATGAATTATTAGCTTGTGTTTTAGGGCACACAATGTATAAAGAGATAATTTTGTGACATTAACATTAGAAAGGAGTGAAAATGGAGCTGTAAAAGGAACAATATTTGTATATTAGTGGTTAGGGTGGTACAAATTCAAATTAGAATAATAAAACTTTAGAATATTAAATGTAATACCCATGACAACCACACATACAGCAATACAATATTCACAAAAGGAATGGAAATGGGAAAATAATTTTAAAAATTCACTACAAAAAAAACAAACTAAATTCAAAAGGAGATAATAATGTAGGAAAGGAGGAACAAAAAAAGCTATAAGGCCTATAGAAAACAAACAGCACAATGACAAAAGTCAGTCAGTCTGTATCAGTATTTACTTTAAATATAAATGGATTAAACTCTCCAGTCAAAAGATAGAGACTGACAGAAGATAAAACACATGATTCAACTACAGTTGTCCCTTGAACAATGCAGAGATTAGGATGGTTGACTGCATGTGCAGTTGAAAGTCAGTATATAACTTTTGTCTACACAGAAACTTAACTACTAATAGCTTACTGTTGACCAAAGCCTTACCAATAACATAAACAGATTAACACATATTTTGTATCTTATATGTATCATATTCTTAGAATAAAATAAGCTAGAGGAAAAATATTAATAAAATCATAAGAGAAAATACATTTACAGTACTGCTTTTAAAAAAATCCACAAATAAGTGGACCCATGCAGTTCAGACTCTTGTTGTACAAGGATCAACTGTATATGCTGTCTATAAGAGACTCACTTGAGATCCAAAGACATAAACATGTTGAAAGTGAAAGGATAGAAAAACATATTCCATGCAAATAAATAACCAAAAGAGAGCAGGGGTACCTACACAAATATCAGATAAGACACTTTATATCAAAAAAGTTTTTAAAAGAAAAAGAAGGACATTATTTACTAGAAGGCTCAAAATAATAGTGAGATTTAATAATTATAATGTTTACCCATGTAATGACATGATATATGAGGCAAAACTGACAAAACTGAAGGGAAAGTAGACAGTTCTACAAAAATAGTTGGAAACTTCAATACCCCACTCATAATAATTAGAAGACCAGACAGAATATAAGTAAGGAAATAGAGGACTTAACATAATAAATCAACTAGATCTACTAGACATATACAGAACATTCTACCCAACAACAGAATATACATTCTTCTCAAGTGTGAAGGGGACATTTTGCAGGATAGACCATGTTAGGCCACAAATTGAAATTTCAACAAATTTAGAAGTACAGATATCATTCAAAGTATCTTCTCCAACAACAATCAGATGAAATTAGAAATGAATAATGAAAGGAAAATTTAAAAATTCACAGGACTGGGACATTAATTAAACAACATATTTTTAAACAATCAATGAATCAAAGAATTCACAAGGGAAATTAGAAGAAACCAGGAGACAAATGAAAACAAAAACACCACTTACCAAAACTTAAGAGACACAGCCAAGTGGAGCTAAGGGGTAATTTACAGCTATAAATGCTTATATTCAAAAACAAAAAAGATCTCAAGTCAATAATTTAACTTCAAAACATAAGGAACTAGAAAAAGAAGAACAAACCAAACCCAAAGCCAGTTGAGAGAAGGAAAGAATAAAGATTACAGTAAAAGTCAACAAAATGGAGGACAAAAAACAAAGTGTATCAATGAAATGAAAAGTTAGCTCTTAGAAAAAAACAAAACAAAATTGATAAATCTTTAGCTAAGTAGATTAAAAAAACAGAGAAGGCACATTACCAAAATCAGAATTGAAAGTGGGGACAGTACTGCCAATTATACAGAAACAAAAAACGTCATAAGGGAGTACTATGAATAACTGTATGCCCACAAACTGAATAATCTAAATGAAATGGACACATTCCTATAAATCAAAACCTACAAAGACTATATAATGAAGAAATAGATCATCTGAATAATGACCTAAAACTAGTAAGAGGTTCAATCAGTAATCAAAAGCTCCCAACAAAGAAAAGCCTTGAACCTGATAGATTCACTAGTGAATTCTACCAAACATTTAAAGAAAACTAATGTTCAACTTCAGCCACATGACAACTTCTTTCAAGATATGTCTCCAAAGGCAAAGAAAACAAAAGCGAAAATGAACTTCTGGGACTTCATCAAGATCAAAAGCTTCTGCACAGCAAAGGAAACAGTCAACAAAACAAAGAGGTAACCCATGGAATGGAAGAAGATATTCACAAATCACAGTACAGATAAATGGTTGATATCCAATATCTATAAAGAAGTCCTCAAACTCAACACACACAAAACAGATAATCACATCAAAAAATGGGCAGAAGGCATTAACAGACACTTCTCCAAAGAAGACATACAAATGGCTAACAGACACATGAAAAAATGTTCATCATCACTAGCCCAGCAAGATTCAAATCAAAACCACATTGAGATACCACCTTACACCAGTTAGAATGGCCAAAATTAACAAGACAGTAAACAACAAGTGCTGGAGAGGATGTGGAGAAAGGGGAACCCTCTTCCACTGCTGGTGGGAATGCAAGTTGGTGCAACTACCTTGGAAAACAGTGTGGAGATTCCTTAAGAAATTAAATATAAAGCTACCCTATGACCCTGCAATTGTTTACTATTGTGTACTTACCCCAAAGATAAATATGTAGTGAAAAAAAGGGCCATTTGTACCCCAATGTTCATAGCAGCAATGGCCACAGTCACCAAACTGTGGAAAGAACCAAGATGTCCTTCAACAGACGAATGGACAAAGAAGATATGGTCCATATACGCAATGGAGTATTATGTCTCCATCAGAAAGGATGAATAACCAACTTTTGTATCAACATGGATGGGACTGAAGAGATTATGCTGAGTGAAATAAGTCAAGCAGTCTGTTGCTCAGACTGGGTAATGTTATTGCTCTATATTTCAAGCTCATATTTTTACACACAAACACACACACACACACACACACACACACACACACACACACCACCCCCAATGGAGTATTATCCAGCCACAAAAAAGAAAAACATAGTATCTTACTCTTTCAATCTGCTTTTCCATTTCTTTATGCTGTTCAAGATGAATTTTCTTGGCCTTTTCAAAAGCTAAACAAATTTTCTCATGTTCTGTATTGATATTGGTTTCTAGACTTCTTATCTTTTCATTCTTTTCCTAGACATACAAATACACTTTAAAAGAATACAACTGACAACTAGTTTTACATAAAAGTACATAAGTAAAGTATTAAATTTGTCATACTCTATTCTTTGAAGAATCACAGTAGTTAATATGTAAAACTTCAAAAATATTTAAACAGTTACTGAAAAGACAAAATAGTTATTTAAAAAAACTATTTGTGGAGCATAACAAATAGCATGGAGGACAAGGGGAGTTAGAGAAGAGAAGGGAGTTGGGGGAAATTGGAAGGGGAGGTGAACCATGAGAGACATGGACTCTGAAAAACAATCTGAGGGGTTTGAAACGGCAGGGGGTGGGAGGTTGGGGGAACCAGGTGGTGGGTATTAGAGAGGGCACGGATTGCATGGAGCACTGGGTGTGGTGCAAAAATAATGAATACTGTTATGCTGGAAAAAAAAAAAACTATCAAAATAAAAAGATTTAACTATTTCAAAGTACTGAAAAGCATATCAAAGAAGTATACCATTTCCTTCAAAATTCTACTATAATAAAAATGAGAAATTACAGATAACAATTTACCATATAAGCCTATAAACTTAAAAATAAAGAAGCAAAAAAATGAATCATCAGAAAAATTTACTAGAGTTTATAGTTTCCTATACAACAATGATACTAAAACAAGCACACTATCACAAATCAAGTGCCTTAAAGTCACAGTGAATTTGTAGCCAAACAGTAATTTTTACCATAAGCTCCTGTTCTAGCTCTGCATTTTTTGCAGCAATCGAGGAATAAGCAACTATTTTTTCTTCCAGCTGTTTCTCGAGAGTTAAAAGTTGAGAACATTTCTTTGTCATCTGAAAACACATTGAAATAAATAAAAATAAATTAAATGAATAAATTATTATTTCTTAAAAATTACTTTTAAAGATAAGTGACAATCTAAAAGAAAAATAGTGAAGGGGAGACCAGATATATGACAGATTGTCCCATCTTTTTCTTAAGTGTGGGGTAAAGATTTTAAAATGAGAAATCAGACATTTTAAAAGTACTCCTATCAAAAAAAGTATTCCTACAGACAGCATCAGCTTCAGTCTAAAGTGTGAATATAACATATACACGTGGTTCTGGTCTATAATTGCCTAAGAAGGCATCCTTATTCTGTCCTCAATAGAAATGAAGATCAAATACTCACAAAACACGCATTATGCAATTTTCAAAATGTAATCCAAACATATCTGCATCAGAATCATATGCACTTGTTCACCAATGGGGATTTCTGAGCATTACTCCATACCAGAATCATTAGAACAGTACCCAAAATCTGCACATTTAACAGGCATCCCAGCTCATTCTGCTGTTAGCTAACATTCAAAATCATCTATTATCACTCTTTTTCTTCTAATTACATAATCCAAATTCTTGACTTGTTGAATGTTTATTAGCCATATTAACTTATACTTGGAAGAAATAATAGACTGCCATACATTAGAAGTTCTACCATATTTGATACCTGCTAGCCACCAGAGAGTAATTTCTTACTTTTAACATAGGTTAAAACCCAAAGGTTTCCAAATATGATTTTAAAAGATTTTATAACTGATGTATAAATCTGGACTTACACATCCAACTTTGACACAACTCTACAGGACTTTTTTTCTTGTCTCCACAGTTAGTACATACAAACAGCTAATTCAAGCTTACTTCACTTTCCAGTTTGCTCGAGTTTGAAGCTTTCTCCAGCAGCTCCTCTTGTATCAGCTGAAACTGACTAGTTCTGTGGGCCATGTTAACCTTCAAATCAGAATTCTCAGCTTCTATTTGCATCAACTTAGCACGCAGTTCTTCTATTCCAGAAGTGAGTCTTTGTCTTTCTCTTTCATACTGCTTATTCACAGTATATTGATTTTGGTCTTTTATTCTTTCTGCTAACAAACATAGAAGGAAAATTGTTCTGTATAAAACTTAAAGAATAGGGGTGCCTGGGTGTCTCAGTCTGTTAAGCATCTGCCTTTGGCTGGGTCATGATTCCAAGGTCCTGGGATCAAGCCCTGTGTCAGGCTCCCTGCTTGGTGGATAGCCTGCTTCTCCCTCTGCCTCTCCTTGTACTCTCTCACTCATTTGCTCTCACTCTATCCCAAATAAAAAAAATCTTAAAAATCTTTTAAAAACAAGCTTAAATAAAAACCTATTAAATGTTGAAAGATCTAGTTATAAACAAAGTTTAATTTCTCATCTAAAAAATACTAAAGGGAATGGAGAAGGAGACATACATTAAGGAAAATATAATGAAAGAACATAGTAAGTAAGGTACTTTCCATATTTAAGTACATAAAAGTAGGAATAAATTCTTCTGAATCACTCACTTTTCTAGACTATTCCTTTATAACAGAAAGAGTCCTTCTCTCACTCTAAAAGTATCCCCCCCCTTTTTGGATAGAAAACATTGTTTTTTAAAAATCATTGTTTTTTAAAAAAGCTGTGCTGTTTCCTTAAACTGAAGTTGACCATAAAATTTCTCTGGATAACCTGGAATCATTAAGAATATTTTGATATAAAAAAAAAAAGAATATTTTGATATAGTGGCACCTGGATGGCACAGTTGGTTAAGCATCTGACTCCTACTCGGGTCATGATCTCAGGGTCCTGAGACAGAGCCCTGAAATCAGGCTCCCTGCTCAGCAAGGGAGTCTGCTTCTCCCTTTCCCTTCTGACCTTTCCCCCACTTGTGCTTTTTCTATCTCTCATGTTCTCTCTCACTCTCAAATAAATAAATAATCTTTTTCAAAAAAAGAGTATTTTTGAGGCACCTGGGTGGCTCAGTGGGGTAAAGCCTCTGCCTTCAGCTCAGGTCATGATCCCAGGTCCTGGGATCAAGCCCTGCATCAGGCTCCCTGCTTAACAGGGAGCCTGCTTCCTCCTCTCTCTCTGCCTGCCTCTCTGCCTACCTGTCATCTCTGTCTGTCAAATAAATAAAATCTTTTTTTTTTTTATTTTTTTTTTAAAAAAAAAAAAAAGAGCATTTTCATGTACTGTATACAGATACAAGTTCAAAAACTGAAGAACGGAATTCTTCCTAGTCTAAACTAGCTCATAAGAATTCAGTGATGCTTTTTGAAACTACTGAGGGTTAGCGAAAATAGTTGTTCAAACACATCCTTTCTCCACTACACACATATAAACCTACTCCCATCCAAAAGTGACTGAGTTTTCAGGAGTGCCTTAAAGGGACATAATCTATATGGCATGAAAACACACATAGGTATGGAAATGTGTAGAGATGTATTATGCTTTCAAGGGTTGCTTAAGCAGCCATCTCCTACCAATTCTCCATGTTCCTAATAGTTCACATTCTAGGCTATCTATCTATCATTAGCTCTATACTCTTTGATGTAAGAGAATTTATAACATATTTATTAACACCTCTAATAACTAGTATGCACTCTGCTAATAATCTCATTACTCATTCCTATTCTCTCTAATCACTTAGCTATCTAATTTTCTCTGCTGTCATTTTTCCTACCACCAGTCAATTATACTTGAAGATAGACCATGATAAGTTAAAGATACATAAGTTAACCACTAGGGCAACCATTAAGAAAATAAAGAGGGGGGGCGCCTGGGTGGCTCAGTGGGTTAAGCCGCTGCCTTCAGCTCAGGTCATGATCTCAGGGTCCTGGGATCGAGCCCCATATCAGGCTCTCTGCTCAGCGGGGAGCCCCTGCTTCCTCCTCTCTCTCTGCCTGCTTCTCTGCCTACTTGTAATCTCTCTCTGTCAAATAAACAAATAAAAATCTTTTAAAAAAAAAAAAAAAGAAAAGAAAGAGGTATAGTTAGCTAATCAATAGTGGAGACAAGAATGGAATACTAAAATATAACTGATCCAAAAGAAAGCAGGAAAGAGGAATAAATGCCATTAAAATAAATACCAAACAAACACCAAGAAGACAGTTTTTCTCTCCCTCTCCCTTTGCCCCCCCACAAGGGGGCAAAAGTACTATTATTTAAATAAATAAAAAGGTACTTGATGTAAATCTTACTTAAAATAAAGTGCAGCCATTAAAAATATAAAGTTCGATACATTTGGTCAAATCTTTGTTTTTTTCATAGGCTTCATCTTTGTAACTATCAGCACAATCAAGACATCTAAAATTTCCATCAGAAACAAATGGCCAACAGACAGACATATGAGAAGTGTTCAACATCACTAAGTATCAGGGAAATGCAAATCAAAACTTCAGTAAGATATCACCTCATACCTGCCAGAACAGCTAAAATAAAAAACACATTTGGAAAACAATATGGAAGTTCCTTAAGAAACCAAAAACAGAGGGGCACCTGGGTGGCTCAGTGGGTTAAAGCCTCTGCCTTTGGCTCAGGTCATGATCTCAGGGCCCTGGGATCGTGGGTGCTCTGTTCAGCAGGGAGCCTGCCTGCCCCCTACTGCTTCCCTCTCTGCCTACTTGTGATCTCTGTCAAATAAATAAATAAATTCTTTAAAAGAAAAATAAGCAGAATTACTATATGATTTAGTAATTTTACTACTGAGTGTATACCCAAAGAAAATGAAAACACTAACTCAAAAAGATATATGCACCCCTATATTTATTCCATTATTATTTACAATAGCCAAGATATGGAAGCAACCTAAGTGTCCACCAATAAATGAATGGATAAAGAAGATAGGGTGTGGGTGTGTATAAAATGGAATATTACATTTCAGTAATATCAACCATAAAAGTAATATCAGCCATAAAAAATAAAAAATAACAAGATTTTGCCATTTGCTACGTAAATGGACCTGGAGGATATAATGCTAACTGAAATAAGTCAGAGAAAGACAAATACTGTTTGATTTCACTCACATGTGGAATTTAAGAAACAAATGAACAAAGAAAAAAACACAAAAATACACTCATATATGGAGAACAAATTGGTTGTTGCCAGAGGGTGGGGAAAGAGTTAAACAGATAAAAGGGATTAAGAATACACTTATCATGATGAATGCTGAGTAATGTATAGAAATGTTGAATTACTCTATTGTATACCTGAAGCTAACATACCACGCTATGTTAATTATACTTTAATTAAAAAAAAACAAAACTAGAAGAACATACCCACAGGATCCCTTGTACTCCTTCTCAGTTTCCTTTGGGTTTAATTGTCCTTAATTTTTCCTACAGTGAAAGCTTAGATTATTGATTTTAAACATTTCTTCTTTTCTAATCTAAGTGTTTTAAGGTATAAAATTATCTTTAGGCAATGCTATAGCTAACACTAATTTTTATATGTTCTATTTTCATTTTATTTACTTCAAAATATCCTATAATATCTTTTGTGTGTGTTTATTTCCAAATATTTAGAATTTTCTGGAGAATTTTTGGTTATTAGTAGTGGACATTAGGTTGTATGAATGAATCTGATTTGTTTTTTTTTTTAATTTCAGTTTTTTAAAATGTTTTGAGACTTCATTTATTAGCCAGCATATGGAGTATCGTGATGAATATTTTAAATACATTTGAGAAAATTGTATATTCTGGTGATTACTGTATAGAGTGAATGTCAATCATATTAAACTTCTTTATAGTACTTAAGTCTTCTTTCCTCTTAATGATTTTTTTAAAAGATTTTATTTATTTATTTGACAGAGAGAGATCACAAGTAGGCAGAGCAGCAGGCAGAGGGAGGGGGAAGCAGGCTCCTTGCTGAGCAGAGAGCCTGATGTGGGACTTGATCCCAGGACCCTGAGATCATGACCCGAGCGGAAGGCAGCGGCCCAACCCACTGAGCAACCCAGGCGCCCCCTCCTAATGATTTTCTGTGTACTTGTTTTCTCAATTACTGAGAAAGTACTTTTGAAATCTTCAGATTTATATGTGGATTTGTTAATTTATCCTTCTAGTTCTGTCAGCCTCAACTCTGATTTGTCCAAAATTAATATAGTTATTCCAGCTATTTTTTATTGATACATAATTGATATATAACACTATATTAGTTTCAGGTGTATGACATATTGATTTGGTATATGTATGTATTTTGAAATGATTACTACAATGTCTATTTAATATGCATCATCACATATAGTTACAAATTTTAGGGAGGGATGACAGCTTTTAAGATCTTCTCTCCCACATAAACAAGGAATCCTGGAACACTGCATCAAAAACGAATGACTAACATAACACAATAAAGAAAAAGAAAGATATTCTCTCCCAACAATTTTTATACATATAATACAGTATTAGTAACTATAGTCATCATGCTATATATTACATCTCTAGGACTTGTTTATATTATAACTGAAAGTTTGTACCTTTTGACCACATTTACCCATTTTCCCCATCCCCAAGTCCTGCCTCTGGCAAACACCAGTTTCTCCTCTATGAGTTTGTTTTGTTGTTTTGACATTTCATACATTAGCGAGATCATGCAGTATTTCTTTCTCTGCCTGACTTCTTGTTTAACCTCATGTCCTCAAGGTTCATCCATGTTGTCACAAGTGGCAGGGTGTCTTTTTTAAGGCTGAATAATATTTCAGTGTGTATGCGTACATTATATACATATATATATATAGTATAGGAGTGCAGACATCTTTTCAAGATAGTGATTTCAGGGGGTTGGCAGGATAGAGTAACCAGATGACGGGTATTAAGGAAGGCACATGTTGTGATGAGCACTGTGTGTTATATGCAACTAATGAATCCTTGAACACTACATCAAAAACTAATGATGTATTATATGATGGGTAACTGAACATAATAAAAAGAAAAGATAATGATTTCAGATGTCAGATAAATACTCCAAACTGGAATTACTACAACATATGGTAGTCCTATTTTTAATTTTTTGAGGAACTTCCATCCTGTTTTCCAAAGCAACTGTACAATATATGTCATCACCAACAGGGCACAAGGGCTCCCTTTTCTTCACATCCTCACCAATGTTTATTTCTTGCCTTTTTGATGATAGCCATTCTGAAAGATGTGAAGTGATATGTCATTGTGGCTTTGATTGCATTTCCCTGATGATTAGTGCTGTTGAGCATCTTTTCATGTGTTTACCATGTGGATGTCTTATTTGGAAGAATGTCTATGTAGATCCTCTGCCCATTAAAAAAAATATATTTTATTTATTTGAGAGAAAGAGAGAGCTAGGGCAGGAGCAGAGGGTAAGGACAAGCGGACTTTACACTGAGTGCCAAACCCAACCTGCGGCTCGATTACACGACCCTGAGATCAAGACTGAGTTGAAATCAAGAGTCAGATACTCAAATGACTAAGCCAGGTGCCCCGCCTCTGCCCATTTTTTTAAATTAAATTTTTTTTGTATTGAGTTGTAGGAATTTTTATGTATGGATATTAACGCCTTATCAGATATGATTTACAAATGCTTTCTCCCACTTTATAGGTTGTCTTTTCTTTTGCTGGAGAGAAACTTTTTAGTTTGATATAGTCCCACTTATTTTTACTTTCTTGCTTTTGGTTTTGGTCTTAAGTCCAAAAGAAAATCATCATCGAGACTGATATCTAGGAGATTTTTTTCTTATATTTTCTTCTAGTTTCATGGTTTCAGGTTTTATATTCGTCCATAATCCATTTTGAGTTGATTTTTGTCTGTAAGATAGTAGTCTACTTTCATTCTTTTGCATTTGGCTATTCAGTTTTCCTGACAGTGTTTATTGAAAAAGCTATCCTTATCCTATCGAATGTTCTTATCTCCTTTGTTGTAAATTAATTGACTCCTCATGCACACGTTTTGTGGTCTCTATGCTGTTCCATTGATCTATGTCTGTTTTTTTTTTTTTTAAAGATTTTATTTATTTATTTGACAGACAGAGATCACAAGTAGGCAGAGAGGCAGGCAGAGAGAGAGAGAGAGAGAGGAGGAAGCAGGCTTCCTGCGGAGCAGAGAGCCCGATGCGGGGCTCGATCCCAGGACCCTGAGATCATGACCCAAGCCGAAGGCAGCAGCCCAAACCACTGAGCCACCCAGGCGCCCCCTATGTCTGTTTTTAATGTCAATACCACACTGTTTTAAATATTATAGCTTTGTAATATAGTTTGAAATTAGGAAATGTGATGCCTCCAGCTTTGTTTTACTTTTCAAAATTACTTTGGCTATTGGGTCTTTTGTGGTCCCATACAAATTTTAGGATTGTTCTACTGTTCTATAAAAAATGCCATTGGAGGGCACCTGAGTGGGTCAGTCAGTAAAGCTTCTGCCTTCAGCCCAGGTCATGATCCCAGGGTCCTGAGATTGAGTCCTGTATCGGGATCCCTACTCAGTGGGGAGTCTGCTTCTCCTTCTCTCTTTGCCTCTCCCCTCTGCTTGTGTGTGCTCTCTCTTTCTTGCTCAGATAAATAAATCTTTAAAAAAAAAAAAAAAAAGAAAGAAAAAAAAAAATAATTCTTTTTATTTAAAAAAAAAAAAAAAAAAAGGCAGGGCACCTGTGTGGCTCAGAGGGTTAAGCCTCTGTCTTCGGCTCAGGTCATGATCTCAGGGTCCTGAGATCAAGCTCCACATTGGGCTCTCTGCTCAGCGGGGAGCCTGCTTCCCCCTCTCTCTACATGCCTCTCTGCCTACTTGTGATCTCTCTCTCTCAAATAAATAAAATCTTTAAAAAAAAAATAAAAATTAAAAAAAAAATTTTTTTTTAAAGCCACTGGAAAGGAGCTAGAAAAAGAACAACAAACAAAGCCTAAAGTCAGGAGAAGGGAAATAAAGATTAGAGTAGAAATAAATGATATAGAAACAAACAAAAAAAGAAACCCAGAATAGATCAATGAAACCAGGAACTGGTTCTTTGAAAGAATAAAACTGATAAACCCTGAGTCAGATTTATCAAAATGAAAAGAGAGGGGAACCTGGGTGGCTCTGTCAGTTAAGCATCTGCCTTTGGCTCAGATCATGATGTTGGGGTCCTAGGATTGAGCCCTGCATTAGGCTCCCTGCTTAGCGGGGAGTCTGCTTCATGCTCTCCCTCTGTCCCTACCCTGCTCATGCTTTCACTCACTCTGTCTCTCTCAAATTAATAAATAAAAAAATCTTATAAAAAAGAGAGAGAGAGAGAAAGGCCTCAGATAGATAAAATCATGAATGAGGAGAGATCAGACCAACCCAAACTAGTACTAACAGATTATCGATAATAGAAACTAAACTTTTGATAATCCATTTCTCTAAAAAATTATCATAAAAGACTTAGAATTAAGGGGCACCTTGGTGGTTCAGTCAGTTAAATGTCTGCCTCAGGTAATGATCCCAGGGTCCCTGCTCAGCAGGGAGCCTGATTCTCCCTCTGCCCCTCCCCATGCTCATGCGTATGCTTCCCCCTCCCCCAAAATAAATAAAATCTTAAAAAAAAAAGACCTAGAATTTAAAAATTCAATTTAATACACTCACCTAATTGACTTCCTCCTAGTTTTACTGGTTCTGTCTCTAAACTATTTAATTTGCCACTTTCTTGTTTGTCATTACAAGCAATAAGACTCTTAGATAACTGATTTGCAGCCAGGTTTGCCTGAAGCTTTTGAATTTCTGCCTCCTTTATTGCAAGCTTAATCCTGGAACAAAATAAAATACACCAAAAATTATTAGAAAGATCCTATATAAATATCTCATATCATTTTTACCTCAAGTTAGCAAAATTTTAAAACTCTGGTATTTGTTAACTATTGGGCAGAATGTAGAAATTCTTACATACCATTGATTGGAATCTAAACTGGTCAGCTATTTTAAAAACTTGATAGTACCTAGTAAAACTAAAAATATACACACACCATGAGCCAACAATTTCACTTTTGGAGAAACTCTGGCATATTGTAAAAGGAAACATGTAAATGTATGTAATTTGGAGCACTGTTTATAATGGAAGAAAAGTAGAAACAAGGTAGCTATCAATAAATAGTGATAGATACAGTTATAGGATAGACTCCTATATAGTTAGCTACTAAAACTAACCATACTAATCCACCCATTGATTAGTCACTCTAACTACCTACCTCACTCTAACTACCTACCACAACATTTATGAATTTAAAAAATAATGCTGAGTGAAAAAGCAAAATTACAAACAATATAAGCACATAGTATATTTTCCATGTATGGATGTAAACATATACAAAATGGACTGAAGAATATACACCCAATTCAGGATGGTGGACACTTAGGAGGAGAATGAGACTAGTGGGAAGAAATATCCCATAATGTTTTTACTTAAACACATTTGAAAAAAAAAATCACAGAATGTTACAAAGAATCAATTATTAGTTGTGGAAACACAGATATTTGTTATAATACTTGCAGAACAACATTTCTGTACATTTTTCATCTTCTCAAAGATTAAATTAATTTAATTATCAATTTTAAAAAAACACTGTATTTGCTGCAACTTCAGCATCTGAAAACCATACCTCAATTCTGAAATCACCATTTTATTTGCCTCACAGCAGCCAATGTAATTGTCTTCCTTGTTTGAGAAACTACTCATCTGGTGTTTAGAAAGAGATGATTTAAAACCAAACATTTCTCTTTTTAACTGCAAATTTAAAAACAAACACATGTAAACTTACAACATTGATGGTGCAACTGTTTTATTATTCAGAACTCCAATTTTTAAAAATTATGTGAATTAACAGAAATAACCTAAAGTCGAACAATAGGATAAATGTATAAATACATTATGAAATATTAAGATAGCAGGAAAAACACAAGAGTTAAAATAAATCTGCATTATATAAATCATCTGGAGACATCATATAACACAACATTAAGTGGAAAACAACAGAGGCACATGTAGTATTTTCCAAAAATATATTAGTAATATATGTTTTTCTAGAGCATTCACATTGTGGCAACATTTAAAGTATAGCCAAGAACGATACACATGAGTTTCGGAATAGTGCCTACCTCTATGGACAGATTGAAAGGACTGGGATCTAACATAGTACATAAAGAGGCTTTATTTATCTGTAAAATTTTATTCTAAAAAAATCTGAAGTGGATATCACCCTATATTACTCAGATATAGCAAGTGGTATGTGCTTTTCTGTATGTTTGAACAATAGAGAATTTTTTAAATTAGTTGTGAAAGGGGGTAAGATAAGCACTTAATGACTACTACCTTCAAATTATAACCAAACCAAGCTTCCTAGAAATGAAAAAAATTCACAATTCCAAACCATGTTATTCCTAGCATTGCATGAAACACAGGATCAAACATGTATTACCAAACCAACTTCAGAATCATATAGAAAGTAATTCATGATATTGAGTCAAATGAGAATATCAGTTTAAAATGAATGCTATTGGGTTCCTGGGTGGCTCAGTCAGTTAAGCATTTGTCTTCGGCTCAGGTCATGAACCCAGGGTTCTGGGGTGAAGACTTGCATCGGGCTCCCTGCTCAGCAGGGAGCCTGCTTCTCCTTCTCCCTCTGTTCCCATCCCCACTTATTCTCTCTCTCTCTCCCTTTCAAATAAATAAAATCTTTTTAAAAAATTAAAAAATGAATGTAATCTGCATCTAATTACTGTCAAATTTCAAAAGTAAACAGTACATTAAAAACCTAAGCAAAAAAACCAGGATCCTAGGAAAGCAGATATAGCAGAGGTCTGGGAACCAAGAATTATGCATTCTAGTTTTAATTCTGCTACGAACTAGTTGTAAAAGTTACTTACTTCCTTGGCGCTACATTTCTTCAGCAATAAAATGACGGTGTTGAATCAAACGATTTCTAAGGCCCCTTTCAGCTTATTAATTCCATGGTAGTTTAAAATTGATAAGAATCTACCACCCACTCAAATATATTTGAAACCATCCATGAGATATTTATCTACGCTCTTTTCCGGATCTCACCCTTATCGTACAGGTATCAATAATGGGTTTCTGATACAGTTATATTTACTTTCTTCCTAATCTCACTTATACATATGGTCATATATATAACTGAAAGAGAAATGGTGGTCAGCTGCTCTCATACAAACATTTTAATGTTCTGTGCATTCTAGTAAGTACATGAAAAGCCACACAACATTATTAGTCATTAGAAAAATGCAAATTAAAACTACAATGTGATACCACTTTATACCCATTAAGATGGCTATAATCTAAAAGACAGATAATAAAAGATGTTGGCTAGGATGCAGAAAAGCAGGAATAATATTACATTCCTGGTGAGAACCTAAAATGGTAGAGCTACTCTGGAAAACAGTTAACATAACTTTACTATATGACAAACAAAGTCCACTCCTACATAACTATCTACTCAAGAGAAATGAAAAGTATGTCCACAAAAACAGTTGTATGCAAATGTTCACAGTAGCATTGTTCTTAATAGTCCAAAAGTGGAAGCAATCCAAATGTCCATCTAATGGTGAATAGATAAATAAAATGTGGTATATCCATCCATACAATGGACTAATATTAATCAATAAAAGGAAATGAAGTACTGATATACGTCACAATGGATGATCCCCCCAAATTTTTAGAATGCAAGAAACCATATATTGTATAATTTTATTTATATGAAATGCTCAGAA
Source organism: Mustela nigripes (assembly GCF_022355385.1). NCBI lineage: Eukaryota > Metazoa > Chordata > Mammalia > Carnivora > Mustelidae > Mustela > Mustela nigripes. Next base: position 79,228,513 of record NC_081570.1, on the reverse strand, counting down.
AAGACAAATCTCTAGAGACAAGAAGGTAGATTAGTGGTTCCCTAGGGGTGGGTGTGGGTACAGGGACTAATTATAAATAAGCACAAAGATCTTTTGAGGATGATAACAATGTTTGAAAACTAGATCGTGGTATTATTCCAAAACTTTCAAGGTTACTAAAAATAACTGAACGGTACAATTAAAATTAGTGAGTTCTATGCTATGTCAATGTTACTTAAATGAAGCTATTTAGTTGTTGTTGTTGTTTTTAATTTTATTTTTTTATAAACATATAATGTATTTTTATCCCCAGGGGTACATGTCTGTGAACTTAGGTTTACACACTAAATGAAGCTATTTTTAAAAAATCCTGTGTCAGGGCGCCTGGGTGGCTCAATCAGTTAAGTTGCTGCCTTCAGCTCAGGTCATAATTCCAGGGACCTGGGATGAAGCCCCACGTCAGGTTCCCTGCTCGGTGGAAAGCCTGCTTCTCCCTCTCCCTCTGCCTGCTGCTCTGCCTACTTGTGCTTTCTGTCCAAAAAAAAAAAAAAAAATCCTGTATTGTTCTTACATATGGCACCTCAGAGACTAAGACAGGTGGAAGAGTAGAAAGGTTAAGTGCAGAAAAAGAAAAGGGATTAGACAGAGGAGAAATTCATGATTGAAAGTACAGATATGTAAAAATACGTACATACATACATACATGTATACTAATAGAGCAACCACAAGATGATGACCTTTCATAAAGCAGTTCAGTAAAATTTTCTTTTTCACCCATACTTACTGGCAACTGGGACATAACTTTTTCCAAACTTCTCAGTTCCACCCTTGAACTTTCTATTTCTTGTTGACACAAATCTAGTCGCTCATTCTGTGCTACAACACGGACCTTTAATTCTCGGTTTTCATTCATTAGAGAAAATTTTTCTCTAAGTACTTCTTCTTTGTCCTCTAATTCACTCTCTAGTTTCAGAATACTTTGCCTAGATTCAGTCAGTTGTGCCATAACTTCTGAATTTTTCACTGCCATGAGCCTTAATTTTTCTTTTCCATTGTTATTTTCTTCTTTTAACTGTCTATGAAAAAACAAGCATAAAAATGAGAATAAAATATACCCTATTTTCAGTAGTCATATTTAGTTAATCTCACTTTTAAAATATTTTTAAAGCTTTAATTCTAGAACAGTAACACCAGCTCACCTTTACTGAGTGCCTACTTTCTGCACGCCAGGCACCCACAACTTTATGTGGGCAGCAATATTACCATTCTCTGCTTACAGATAAGGAAACCAAGCTATAGAAAGGTTATGAAACTTTGCCAGTGCTCACAGTAAATAGGAGGGCAGGATAATTCCATTATCTTCAAAGCATTTCTGCTCCCTTTTGAAAAGTGTAAGACAGGAGATCTAACTCAAAATCCTAATTCAACATATTGCAACATCAAGAAAGTTTTAAATTTTTTTTAAAGATTTTATTTATTTGATAGAGAGAGATCACAAGTAGATGGAGAGGCAGGCAGAGAGAGAGAGAGATGGAAGCAGGCTCCCTGCTGAGCAAAGAGCCCGATGCAGGACTCGATCCCAGGACCCTGAGATCATGACCTGAGCCGAAGGCAGTGGCTTAACCCACTGAGCCACCCAGGCGCCCAAGAAAGTTTTAAATTATATAAGGAAAAATCATGAACTATTAGCCATCTCTAAGAAACAGTAATCAACCATTATTATTTTCAAATATATATGCCCACACACATCCACATACACCTATAAAAACATGTCAAACATTAGACAATCTAATCTTTAGAACTGTTGGTGAATGGATTAATGGATATAAAAATGTGGTACATCCATACAGCAGAATAATATTCAACAATAAAAAATTAAATACTGAAATACATCACAATGCATTCATAGTTTCCTATTTCACATTTTTAATGTCTCTGAAATGAGAAGTCTGGAATAAGTAATTCATCATGACTTGAAAAACACATATTTTACTAACAAGCTAATGTCACTCTGCAAGGACAGTATGTGTGTGTTCATTTTTTTTAAATATATGCAAAGCAAATATGTTGATCATATTACTCTGTATTTACAAGTATATTAATATCAACATATTTTATTGGTTAAGAATCCTAACGTTAGCACCCGAATGTTTATAGCAGCAATGTCCACAATACACAAACTATGGAAAAAACCTAGATGTCCATCAAGAGATGAATGGATAAAGATGTGGTATATAAATACAATGGAATATTATACAGCCATCAAAAGAAATGAAATCTTGCCATTTGCGATGACGTGGATGGAACTAGAGGGTATCATGCTTAGTGAAATAAGGCAATCAGAGAAAGACAACTATCATATGATTTCCTTATATGAGGAAGTGGAGATGCAACGTGGGGGGTTTGGGGGGATAGGAAAAGAATAAATGAAATAAGATGAGATCAGGAGGGAGACAAACCATAAGAGACTCTTAATCTCACAAAACAAAGGTTGCCGGGGGGAGGGGGGTCAGGAGAGGGTGATGGGCTTATGGACATTGGGGAGGGTATGTGCTATGGTGAGTGCTGTGAAGTGTGTAAAACTGGTGATTCATAGACCTGTACACCTGGGGCTAGTAATACATTATATGTTTATAAATTATTTAATAAAAAAAAAGAATCCTAACGTTACCTAGAAAACAATTTCAGTCACGAAACCTATCTTTCTATGCAATTTAAGGCCATAATTACAATATACAAATATTCTATCTTATAATGTTTCAGTTCTTTCTTCATTTCCACACAAAAATCCTTTTTCCACAACAGGATACTATACCTTAATTTCTCTTTCAGAATTTCAAGGTCACTTTTATATAGACCACACTTTTCCTGTAGCCTTTTATTTTCTTTTTCACAGCTAATTAGATTTTTCTCTAATATTTCTTCTTCAACTTGAACCTAAAACAATAATTCATTTTAAGTGGACATACTACTGTGGTCATAAATTTTAGGTGTTCCAAAATAAAAAATAGTGATTTCAGGAATAAAAATGAGAGTACAATTCATATTCAACATGTTTAAGGCCCTGGTCTTGTAGTGAAAGGAGCAAAGTAAACTTCCTCAGCAATAACAAAGGGCAGGGAGGGGGACTCGACCATCTGTCCAGAAATGGTTAAGGCCTGTGAAAGAGGGGCAATGGTACCACCATCTGAAAGCAAGTGTTCTGGCCTCACAGGCCACAGGCAAGCAACTCATATAGGGATGCTACATCAAGTTAGTAAAGGCATACTATACTGCAAATATTCCAGAGAAATAATTCTTGAAATTTTAGCCACTGAATACTCCCAGTGAAATCAAATCTAAAACAGGTAAAAGTAAAGTGCCCAGAGGGTGCCTGGGTGGCCTCAGTTAAGCATCTGCCTTTAGTTCAGGTCATGATCCCAGGATCCTGAGATCCAGCCCCACGTCCAGCTGCCTGCTCAGCGGGAATCTGCTTCTCCATTTGCCCCTCCCCACTGCTCATTCTCTCAATCTCTTTCTCTCTCTCTCAAAGACAGAAATAAAATCTTAAAAATAAAAAGTCAAGCACCCAGGTTGGAGTGGTGGGAGAAGAGGGCTCAAGAGATCTGCCTCCACTTTCTGTTACATCTACATTACTACAGGGCTCTGCTGACCACGGTTTGAAAATGAGAATCCTAAGGAGAAGTGTGAAAAAGCATCTTGTGTTTTTCCTCTCTTTCCTGTATAAAGTCCTCCCTCTCCCTGAGGATATTCCCCCGCAGTGAGTATTCTATCTCCTTCATATTACCTTATAAAAAATCCCTTCTATGCTATTTCATTCCCATGGGGATCTTCTCCAAGGCTTTCAAAACAGTGACCAGATTAATTTACACTTTAGACCAGTACTTAATAAGATCCTGATTTTTAAATTTTTTTTTCATTGAAATATAGTTGGGCACCTGTGGGCTCAGTGGGTTGGGTCTCTGCCTTTGGCTCAGGTCATGATCCCAGGGTCCTGGGATGGAGTCCCACATCGGGCTCTCTGCTCAGTGGGGAACTTGCTCCCCCACCCACCCCTGTCTCTCTGCCTACTTGAGATTTCTGTCTGTCAAATAAATAAATAAAATCTTTTTTTTTTTTTAAAGATTTTATTTATTTATTTGACAGAGAGAGAGATCACAGTAGACAGAGAGGCAGGCAGAGAGAGAGAGAGAGGGAAGCAGGCTCCCCGCCGAGCAGAGAGCCCGATGCGGGACTCGATCCCAGGACCCTGAGATCATGACCTGAGCTGAAGGCAGCGGCTTAACCCACTGAGCCACCCAGGCGCCCAAATAAATAAAATCTTAAAAAAAAAAAAAAAGAAAGAAAGAAATACAGTTGACACACAATGTTACATTAGTTTCAGATATCTAACACAGTGATTCTGCAACTCTATGCATTATGCTATGCTCACCACAAGTGTAGTTCCCATCTGACACCACACAACACTATTACAATACCATTGACTCTATTTCCTATACTGTACCTTTCATCCCTGTGACTTATGCATTCCCTAACTGGAAGCCTGTACCTCCTATGGGTATAGCCATTTTGCCCTCCCCCACCCTCCTTCCCTTTCTGTGAACCATCAGTTTGTGTTCTTCATTTATAGGTCTGATACTGCTTTTTTGTTCATTTTTTTTAGATTCCATATATAAGTGAAATCATATGGTATCTGTCCTTATTAAATTTTTATTTTTTCTAATTTTTAAAAAAGATTTTATTTATTCATATAAGAGAAAGAAAGAGAGTAAAGAGAGAGCACAAAAGCAGGGTGGGGGTAGAGGGAGAAGCAGACCCCCTGCAGTGGGGAGCCTGATGCCGGGCTCCATCCCAGGACCCTGAGATCATGACCTGAGTTAACCAACTGAGCCACCCAGGCACCCCTCTTATTAAATTCTTTTTTAAAGATTTTATTTATTTATTTGACAGAGAGAGAGAGAGCAAGCACAAGTAGGCAGAAAAGCAGTCAGAGGGAGAAGGAGAAGCAGGTCCCCCACTGAGCAAGGAGCCTGATGTGGGGCTTTATCCCAAGATCCTGGGATCATGACCTGAGCCGAAGGCAGATGCTTAACCAACTGAGCCACCCAAACACCCCCTTATTAAAATTTTATTATTTCTTCTGTTTACCTTTCTTTGAACAGAATCATTAACTTCCTCTGTTTTAATTATTAAATCAAAATGAAATTCTCTCACATTAGTATCTATTGACCAGACCTCCCTTCTGAGCTCAACATTTGAATATTCAGCATGTGGCCTTCCTCCAAACAGGTTTTATAATCCCTGTGGTATTACTTGAAAATATTAAATGAATGTAATAAAGTCACTATACTACTATGCAGAATCTGTTCAAGGAATGTTCCTTGAGAAGTTTTTTGCTCATTAAAAGAAGATTATGAACACCAGCCTTAACCACTATTTATAAATTCTTTATTCCAACAATTTTATTATGAGGTCATAAAAATTATTCCCTGCTTTAGTTGTAAGCAAACATATTCTATTTATGTCTGTGTTTATATTTAGATATAGACAGTAACACAAACACTGAATTGGCACATCTGCTTCTTACCTTTTCCAGTTTTTCTGCCACTTTTTCTTTATAATGTTGGAAAGCTTTACTTAACTCTTCAGCATTATATAGTGCTTCATTCCTTTGTCGTTCAGCTCTAAAATTTAAAAAGGGATGATTAATAAAAGCAAAGAATGTTCTACATTTGACTAGTGAAACTCCAAAGTAACCTATACTTTATTGTAAGGAAAAATTAGAAATGAGCAGTACTAAAAAAGAATAGTAGGCTTAAGCTGCAAAATGAAGAATAGAGACTAAAAAATTTCCTCACTATTATCAATATGAAAAATAAAGTACATTAACTTTGAAACATATATACATTCCTATGTGTTGGCAATTTTTTTTCTTTATCTGGAAAAGATTATGGGAAGTGGCTTAGGCTGTACAAATTCTCAAAGATCAGCTATTACAAAACCAGTCCACTGTCTAGTATATTAAAAATACTCAATAAATCCTATGACCTTTGCAAAGGGCAAGTAAATTTTCAAGAAGGTATTTTCAAAAGACATATCTAAAAGATATAAAAATCTGAATAACAACATCCAACCACTACAAAGCCCTGCCTTAGTTAACCCTGATCTTTCCTCATACTTTTCACATCGAACTGAGACTACTGGGCTGAAATATAATCAGTATCATACCCACGCCTAAACGTTTTTCTATTATCTAAACTTCTTCTCTGTAAAGTCCAGACCTTAGCCTAAAGATTTTATAAAGCAAGGGGATGCATGACAGGGAGGAAATGGGGACACCACAGTGAGATCAGAGGGTTTGCATGTACCTGAGAACTAACCTTTAATTAGGTCTTGTGGCCTACCTGTGCATGGAAAGGGGAAAGACTATGTTATTTCTAACAAATTCCTGGGAGGTCAAAGCAAGCCGCCCCCATCACTACCTTGATTGGCATTTCTAAAGTATATATGTTAATCTCAAGGGGCCCAGAACGCGTAGCCCCAAGAGAGGTAATCCAGTGAACATGAACAAGATGGAGGGCCAAAAACAGAGTCAGGACTGTCAGCACTCCTACAAGCACAAAGCAGGGATCTTATTTAATTATTAAAAATCAATAATGAATTTTCCCAGCAACATTTTATGAACTTTTTGTTTTTTAAATTGCAAACAGGTACCCCTTAATGCAGATTAACCAATTTTGATATTTTGCCACAACTGCTTTTGTCTCTCACCTGAGATGTTTTTGTAGTGAACTGCATTCTAGAGAAATTAGTAACCTTCACCCTTAAATACTTTAGTATGTATCCTAAGAAAACACACATTGCCTCATATAACCACAACTATCAAATTCAAGAAATTTAAAATTGTTACAATACTATTATCTAACATATAATTCATGTGTAAGTTTTATCAGTTATTCTAATGTTCTTTATAGATCTTTTTTTTTCTTCTGATCTAGGATCACATACCGCTTTTAGTTATTTTCTATCTTTAGTTTCTTTAATCTAGAATAGCTCAGCTTTTTTTAAGTCTTTCATGATACCGACAATTTTTTTACAATAATAGTTTGAATTTATTGAACATATATTATGTGCCACAGAGAGCTTTAGCTGCTTTATATACCTAATCAAATGGTCACAACTCTCAATTGGACATTATCCTTATTTTATCTGTAACTAGTACCTAAAAAGACTAAACAGTATGCTCAAGGCACGCCCTCACACATACTAAGTAGTAAACACAATGTATGAATCTGAGAAGCAGGTGGGCCCTTGCTCTCAACCACCAGGGTACACGGACTACTGACACAAAATTAAATGTCAAATAAGGTGCACAAAAAACCACATGATTTTAGACTCATGCTATGCGAGTATTTCTTTTTTCTTATATAGGGAAATATGAGCATTCTCTGTTTAATAAGTAGAAAAAAACCTTTCTCTCTCTCTCTCTCTCACACACACACACACACACACACACACAGAGGTTACTCAAAGGTCTATAATGACAACACCATTGAAGAGTCACACAAGATGAGATCTTCAACTGCCAGAAGCTGGTGGACAATTCTATGTTTACTGTGAAGCCCTGGATTCAATGATTCTACCTTCTTTTACTTCCTAATGTGATCAAGTATAAAGTTAAATGACCTATGACCAAAGCTGGCATAAATATGCAGCAGCCACTCAAGCTATCTGGAAGTAGATTATCACTACAACATGTTTTTCTCATCCTACTTCCCTCTCTTTTCACAACTACCTACTATTTCTCAAGCTTTGTGCCTCACCAATGAGAGAAACACATCAGACCAGGGTTCTCTCACATTCTCTAGACAGCTGATGTGTCCCAAGTGAGAAATCCAGTAATCATTGAATGCATGCTGCTAAACATCTGCTTAGCTTTGCCTGTTTCCTCATGAGTAGTAGATGTAGGCTATTCATTCTTGGGAGCACACTACATAAGTGACATTATACTCTTTCCACTCTACCACATATGAAATACACAATGTCAGTCTGTCCAGCACCTTAACTTACTGATTCTTCGAATCTTTCCCCTGATTTGTAATGCCACCTGTTACATACCAAGTTTCCCTTGTGTGTCTGTTTGCTAAAGAGGGTCTGTTCTATACAATCAATTTGGGGGGGGGGGGGTAGGATATTCCTATACCAACAACACATTAATTTAATTCATATAACTTGAGAAGTCCTGGTATCTACAGGCATGTCCTCCACTTTGGTCTACAGCTTCAAAATTGTCTCCCTTATTCTTAGACCTTTGTTCTTACATATGATATTCAGGGTCAGTTCAATACGGTTTACCGAAAATCTTTTAGGATACTGATTGAAATTGTATTAAATGTATCAATTATTTTGGGAAAAACTGACAATTTTATATTAGGCTCCCTTCCAGAAAAAAATAGTATATATAGCTTTATTTTAGTATGTGCTGTCAAAGCAATCTCTGATATATACTTCATTAGTTAGGCCTTTCTTAAAATTTTCAGTAACATTTTATAACTTTCTCTATCAGATTAAGTATGTCCTTCTATTCTGACATTTTGATATGTGGGGCCTTACGGATCCTAGGAAGACTGGCCCTCCCAGGGTTAGCCAATTCTTAAAGATAGGAAATTACTCACCTGGAAGTTTACCTTTCATAAATGAACTAATCAACCCCAGAGCCAGTTCCTCACTCCAGTCTTTGGCTCTTATACTCATGGCCAATAATCCCCTGTCCTAATTACCTCAGGACCAGGTACTAGACAACTCAGGACAGTCTTACACTCAGTCCATTGAGATTATTTATACTACCAAACCTAAACCTGCTGACCCTGCCTTAACTGCTCCTTCTCAGACACCACAATAACATCTCCTGCTCATATTTTTCTCCCAACTCTCTCTGCCTCCTGACAAACCCTGATGCTTCCCCCCAATGGCCCCCTGCATAACCTGCATATCAGAATTCCAAGGGCTCCACAACTTTGCCAAAACTTGATATTGTGGGCCATAATGGGCCTGTTTCCTTTTGTCATCACCATTGTTTTCTTTGGTTTACTTTCTTGTAGGCAAATTTTTAACTATTGATTCAATATCTATAATGGCTATATATTCACGTTTTCAATTTATTCTTAAATTCTGTTAAATTATATTTTGTTAAAAAGTCATTTATTCGGTCTAAGTTTTCATATTTATCATACTACAATGGTTCATAGTATTTGGTCTTATTTCTTAAATCATAGCTAAATCTGTAATTTAGAAGTTCCTTTTCAATCCCAGTATTGCTTTTGTGCCTTGTCTCCTTGATTAATCTTATCTGGTACCCATTAGTTTGGTCATTATGAAAAGAACCAGATTTAGGTTTTTGTGATTCTATTGTTTTCTATTCCATCATTTCATCTTTTATTATTACAATACTTCTATTTTTATTTTTCTTGTGATGCTCTTTTTTCTACTGTCCTTTTTTTGACTATATAAATTGGATGTTTTAACTCATTCATTCTCACTCATATATTAATTTAACATACACATAGGAGGCTAAAAATTTTCCTCTAAGAATTTATTTGGCTATACGGATGTAGTGAAAAGAAGGGGTACATGCACCTCCAGTGTTCATAACAGCAATGTCCACGATAGACAAACTGTGGAGGGAGCCAAGATGCCCTTCAACAGATAAATGGATAAAGATGTGGTTTACATATACAACGGACTATTACTCAGCTATTAGAAAGGCTGAATACCCATCATTTGCATTGACATGGATAGAACTGGAGGGGATTATGCTGAGTGAAATAAGTCAAGCAGAGAAAGGCAATTATCGTATGATTTCACTCATCTGTGGAACATAAGGAATAGTGTAGGGGATCATAAGGGAAGGGAGGGAAAAGTGAATGGAAAGAAATTAGAGAGGGAGACAAACCATGAGAGGCTCTGGATCCAGGAACCAAACTAAGGGTTATAGAAGGGAGAGTATGGGTATTAAGGAGGGCATGTGTGATGATGAGCACTGGGTGTGTGTGTGTTATACACAACTAATGAAACATTGACCACTACATCAAATGTACTATATGCTGGCTAACTGAATGTAATAATAATAATAATAAAAGAGTATCTTTGGCTGCAGCCCATGAGCTGTGATATTTTTTTATATCACTCCTCTTCAAGAGCTTTCTAATCTTTATCTAATTTCTTCAATGCTCCATAAGTATCAAGAAGGCCGGCTTTAAATTTCCAAACATACATGATTTTGGGGGATTACATTCTAATTTAATTGTACAACAGTCTGAGAAAGCAATACATAAAACATATCAATCTTTTGGTGTTTGTTGAAACTCACACTTTTGGCACAGTGAGGTGAGAGATTATAAATATTCTAGAAGTGCTTAAAAGAGTGTGAATTTTCAAACTGTTGGGTATAGGTTTCCATATATACACATGAGATCAAGATTGTTAATTGTCATTGAACTCTTCAACTTCTAGCTTTCTTGTTACTCACCTAACAACTCCTAGTAATGTGTAAAAATGTTCCCTATATGATTACAGATTTGTTCATTTTATTTGAAATTTTACTATTAGATTCACACAAGTTCAGAATCTTTAGGGCTTCTGCTTAGGGTTATTTAAACATTATATACAAGCCTTTTTTGTTTGTTTGTTTGTTTTTTGAGAGGGGGAGAGAGGTTTGGGGCGGGGAGAGGAGCAGAGGGAGAGGGGGAGAAAGAATCTTAAGCAGGCTCCACACCCAGCACAGAGCCTGACACAGGCCTGGATCTCACAACCATGAGATCATGACCTGAACAGAAATCAAGAGTCAGACAGTTAACCAACTGAGGCACCCAGGCACCCCTATAAGAGTAATTTTAACTCTAGTAATGCTTGTTGCACTTAAATCTATTTTGTGTGATATTAATATAGCTATATCTATTTTGTTTTAGTGACTATTTGCCTAAAATATTTCTTCTAATTCTTTTGCTTTCAATTTTTCTGTGTCCTTATATTTTGGGTATGTCTCTTATAAACAGCGTAAAGCTAAACAATCTTTTCCTTTAAACTAGTTTTCTAACCCATTATGATTATGATTAATCTTCAAGTCTTTGCAAAGATTCCAATTTTAGAATGCCAACATCCATTCTAGATGGATGGAGTTTCAAAAAGCTCTCAAAAATTTAGATGTCATATCTCTACCTAAAAATATCAATTGCCTATATGTGCTCTCCAGATTAAAACACAAACACTTTGGCCTAACAATTTCTTGCCTCATTTCCTACTATATCTATCCATTTATAAGTACAAAAAAACCCCTACTATTCTTAGCAGTGATGCTTTCATACTTCCATGCCTTGTCCAGAATGTATGAAAACAAAGTCAACACCCTTCCATAAAAATTATCTCTTATTTAAGTTTTACAGAGATAACCAGTCACTCTTCCTCTGTACTTTTTCTTAGCTATATTATGAAGCTAGTCTTTGTGTATTATCATTTCACTATTTCAAATAACCATATGCAAAATGTTTATCTGAATAAGTAAAAATTTATCTGAGTATGTCTTAATTTCAGAATGTTTAACCCCACAGTTTACACTTAAAATAGCCACATTGGTTAGTGTTTATTAAGAGGCACCTTACATTTCTTTTTCTCATTTAATCCTCACAAAGATATACTATCATCTTGATTTAACAGAAGAACAAACTAAAGCTCAAGAAGGTCAAACAGTTTGCCCAAGATAACAGAGCCACTGAGAAATAAAATCTGGTTGACTCCAAAACCTAAATATTTCCACAAAGTAATAGTGCCATCCAAATATATACTGAAACTTGAACTGTACTAACCAAATACTGTGGGAAAATGTTCTTCCAAGCTTACTTTAAGGAAAAATGACTTAAAGATTTCAAGTGGTTTTTAGAAGTTTAATTGCACATGCAAACAAATATTTAACTTATCTCTGACAACTTTTCAAAAAATACTTTCTTAAAAAAAAACTTTCTTCAAAACCTTATTTTATCATGGTATACCTTTTTTGAAAATAAAAAATTTTTTGCATTCCCACCAACAGTGTAAGAGGGTTCCCCTTTCTCCACAACTTTGCCAACTGATGCAGTCACTCCGGAAACTGTATGGAGGTGCCTCAAAAAGTTAAAAATAGAGGCTCATGGGTGGCTCAGTCAGTTAAGCGTATGAGTCATGATCTCACCTCAGGTCTAGATCTCAGGGTTGTGAATTCAAGCTTCGTGCTGGGCTCCACACTAGGCATGGAGTCTACTTTAAATAAAAAAAGAAGTTAAAAAATAGAACTTTCCTACGATCCAGCAATTGCACTACTAGCTATTTACCCAAAGGATACAAAAATACTAATTTGAAGAGATACATGCACCCCAATGTTTTGACTATCGACAATAGTCAAATAATGGGAAAAGCCCAAATGTCCATCAATTGATAAATGGATAAAGAAGATGCAGTATGTATATACAATGGAATATTCTTCAGTCATCAAAAAGAATGAAATCTTGCCACTTGCAATGACATGGACGGAGTTAGACAGTATTACTTCAGACGAAATAAGTCAGTCACAAAAAGACAAATACCATATGATTTCATTCATATGTGGCATTTAAGCAACAAAACAGATGAACATGGATGGGTGGGGGACAAACCATAAAACAGACTCTTAACTACTGAGAACAAACTGAGGGTTGAAGGAGGGGAGGTGGGTAGGGGATGGGTTAAATAGGTGATGGGTATTTAGGGGGACACTTGTGATGAGCAATGGGTATTGTATTTAAGTCATGAATCACTAAATTCTACACCTGAAGCTAGTATTACACTGTATGTTAACTAACTGGAATTTAAATAAAAACTCAAAAAAGAAAAAAAAAGTTTTTTAAAGATTTTATTTATTTTTTTTTTTATTTGAGAGTGTGTGCAAGCATGTGAGTGGGGAAGGGACAGAGGGAGAGGGATAGAGAGAATCTCAAGCAGGCCCCTCCTGAGCATGGAACTGAACAAGGGGCTTGATCGCATTACCCTGAGATCATGACCTGACCTGAAATCAAGAGTCAGATGTCTAAGTGACTAAGCCACCCAGGAGCCCCAAGAAAAAAAAAATTTTTTTGAAGATCAAAATGCAGATTATCACTTTACCCTGTGTAAAACTGCTATAATTATATAATGATATTAGAAAATATTATTAACCTTAAAAAATTTAAATCCTATCCGTTTACAAGTTAATTGACATTAAGAGTTAACGGTTCCTTAGTCAATGCTACTTACAAAACTTTATCTTAACACGTATTTTATATAAAATAAATACTTCTGCATTACTTATGTGTTCCTAAAGGAAGACCCAACTACACTTCCTCATGAATTTTATGTAGTTCATAAAAGTTAATTTCAGAAATAAGTAAATATCAATATACTGACTATCATTATTAGGTTTCTAATCCCAATCCAGAATGCCAGTAATATGAAGTTTTTAATAGAAAATGAAAAAAAAATTAATAGACAAAAAGAACATTAAATTATCCTACCACCAGGTTACTTAAATTTTTTCATTTTAAAAATTAGCTATGATTTTATGGGGCGCCTGGGTGGCTCAGTGGGTTAAGCCTCTGCCTCCAGCTCAGGTCATGATCTCAGGGTGCTGGGATCAAGCCCCGCACTGGGCTCTCTGCTCAGCAGGGTAGTCTGCTCCCCCCTCTTCTGCCTGCTTCCCTCACAACTTGTGATCTCTCTCTGTATGTCAAATAGATAGATAAAATCTTAAAAAAAAAAAAATTAGCTATGATTTTAAATAGGTAATATATTCTTTTTCCTTCTTTAAAAACAATTTGTTTTAAAATTTGCTTTGAAAACACATACCTCTTTCCTTGTTTACTTTGTTCAAGTAAGTCCACCTTTAACTTTATACACTCTTCTTGGGACTTCTGCAAACTCTGCTCCTTTTCAATCACCATTTTCTGGCTCTGCTCTAACTTATCTTCAGCCTCCCTATTAAATAAAGGATATATATATTTTTTAAAGATTTATTTACTGAGAGACAGTGTGTACATGCATGTGTGTGCAAGTGGGGGGATGGGCAGAGGTAGAGAACCTTCACGCAGACTCCCTGCAGACCCAGACGGGGGTGGGGGTGGTGTTCATCTCACCACCCATGAGGTCATGAACTGAGCAGAAACCAAGAGCCCAATTCTCAACTAACTGAGCCACCCAGACATCAAAATAAAATTTTTTAAAAGGCTATTAAAGAGATTATTCCACGTATGCAAGAATAGCTCAATACTAAGAATTCTATCATTTTAAATCACTGAGGTAAGAGAAACCATTATTTAATAAGAGATAGACAAAATTCATCATCTGTCTACTAAGAATCTTTATAAGGAATGAAATAATACATATATCTGAAAAAACAGCTTATATCCTATTTCATAATCAGATACTAGAAGCATAACTATATAGTCCAGAAACTAGATAAGAATGACTACTATCACCACTATATTCAATGATTTCTCGAACAGCTACAAAAAGAATAATGAAAAGGAGTAAGTATAAATTTTGAAAAGACAATATTTTCTTTCTTTTGCTGATACTATCATTAGCTGCCTGGAAAATCCAGGAGACTCAAAATGATAAATTATTAGAATAAAAGATTATGACAAATAGTTCTAATTACAAAAATGATAAATTATTACAAATGATAAATTAGAATAAAAGATTATGACAAACAGTTCTAATTACAAAATTATTATACAAAAAGCAATAGCCTTCCTATATACATACCATCAATGAACAGAACATGAACAAACTCACAACAACCAAAAATACAAAATACCTAGGAATAAAATGAAAATAACATGTAATATAAAGAAATTACAAGACTGATGGTAATGAAAAATTACTTTAGGGTACATGAGAATGACCTGCAGGATTTATTCAAACACGGATTGCTGGGTCTCATCTCTTAGAATTTGTAATTCAGTAAATCTGAGACAGAACCTGAAATCTACAATTTTTAAGAAAGATTTATTTATTTATTTATTTATTCTAGAGAGAGGAAAATGGGGGAGAGGGAGGGAGAATCTCAAGCAGAGATTCTGACACAAGGCTCAAACTAACAACCAAGATCACAACCTTGAGCCAAACCAAGAGTCAGATGACTGTGCCAGCCAGGTGCCCCTGAGACCTACAATTTTAATAAGTTCCTAGAAGATGCTAATATTGCTGGTCCCAGAACTACACTTTGAGAATCATCAAAATGAAGTAATGGGCTATTTAGTACACATACAGCTCTCATTTTATTCAAAGCAGAAGAAGGGGATAAATTATAAGGTGCCTGATTCCTTCTATTTTATTTCTTGACCTCCCACTGAAGCACCAGTATGTACTACTACATGAGGCAAGAAATGAACGAGTTCATCTTCAATAAAAGCATGTAAATAAGCATCTTAGCTAAGATTTAGTCTTTTTTAGCCCCCTTAAGCATCACGCATCCTGGAGCCAAGAGGAGATACGGTGGATTGTAGAACAGATTCCTTAAGTTCTAAGACAGTCCAGGACACTACAGATTTATTGGGGTACAGATTTCACAAGATATACCAAAAAGCAGAAGAAATAAAAATTTTAAAGCCTTAAAAAAGTATACTTACCTCAAAACTTTATCTTGGGCTGAAACTTCTGCTTCTAAATTTATAATCTGTTCTTCTAAGATTGGCACGCTGGCTGCCTGTTGTTGAACAGATTCAAGCATAGAAACCTAAAACAACAACAAAATAAGTTTTAGAGCACTTCGTGTCAGAAGATAAATTAATCTAATTGGTACTTTGTTTCTTTTTCTGACTGATGAGGGTGTCCAATATAACTCCCTAATCACTGGTCAATGTGAAGCTCACCCTATCTATTCTTAATATTCCAAGATAACTGATTAGCTATTTGGGGTTGGGGGTGGAGAATCTCTACTGACAACATCCAAGAAGATAAATTTCACATAAATCAGAAAATTAAATATAAAAGATCAAATCATAAAAAAGTAAACAAAAAAATACCTATTGAATCTTTTTACAATTTAAGACCTTATTTTAGGATACATGCTTACTAGAGAAAACCTAGAAAATACAGAAAAGCATAGGTCCAGGAAAGAAAACCTGGAGTACAGCTCAAAATCTCTGTCGGTAAGTCAACACTCCTTTTCCCATTCTTAAAACACCAACAATCAAATGATGGCCTATCAAGAAGAGAGAGAGAATTTATTACCTGGGGAAACTGAACAGGAAAAGTTTAGAACTCTGGGCAACTATGTAGAATGATGAGCAGGGATGAAGTATTTATAAATAAACAAATTGATTAATATAAAATGGTCAGTTTCCAACTACTTTCTTGATCTGATTTAGGGCTATCCCACAGGTGGGAAATTAAAGGATTCTTTGCTGGAGAAATTCAACAGCTCCAAAGGAAAAGACTTCACATACTGACACTGGATGATAGAGCTAAGGTATCTCCCTACAAAAGAGCCATCTCCCCAGATATCACCAACATATAAAGCTCAGTGGGTAACAAACTTCACCTTCATACACAGAGCTTCTAAACAGAATTTAAGTGCCTTTCTCTTAAATATAAATAGCTAAAACACTAACATCTGCAAAAACATTTCTAACCTATAAGTCAGAGGCCAAAACAAAGAGGCAACTGGCAGCAAGCAAGGCAAGTATGCGCACACACACACACACACACACACACACACACATCATTAAATCTGCAGAAAGCTAAGTGAGGATGCATCAGGATATTATTCAATACAAAGCAAAGAATTAGAGAATCTGGAAAATGAAAAAATATGACAGCTAAAATATGATTCAACACAGGTAGATGATAGTTTTGAGAAATCTCTTAAAAAGTATCACAGGGGGTGCCTGGGTGGCTCAGTGGGTTAAAGCCTCTGCTTTCGGCTCCAGTCATGATCCCACAGTCCTGGGATCGAGCCCCACGTCAGGCTCTCTGCTCAGCAGGGAGCCTGCTTCCTCCTCTCTCTCTCTCTCTGCCTGCTTCTCTGCCTACTTGTGATCTCTAATAAATAAATAAATAAAATATTTTTTTTAATAAAAGTATCACAAGAAGACAAGCAGATAGGAAACATGGGGGGAAAAAAACTTAATAAATTATAAGGTTGAAAGAGTTAGAGGGCCAGTAGAGGTGATCACCTAAGAGGAAAAACAGAAGAAAACAGAGGGAAGAATATTACTGAAGAGATTGCATAAGAAAAATTTCCAGGACTAAAGAACACAAGATTTCAGCCTGAAAGGGTCCTCACTAAACAAAAGGTCTACTGAAAGACATGTCATTCTGAAATTCTGAAACACCAAGGAAAGAGGGAAGATCCTTAAAACTAACATAATATGCTCGCTTCAGCAGCACATATACTTAAAACTACCATAAAAGGAAAAACAATGGAAAAATTACATGCTAAGAAAAATTACATCCACAATGGCATTGGACTTTTCAGAGAAGCAGCAAAAGATAGAAGACAAGTAAGCAATGTCCTAGAAATCCTGAGGCAAAATAATTTTCAACCTAAAATCAAATGTAGGGGAGAAATTAGGACATTTCAGACATGCAAGGGGGGTTTACTAGAAAAATATGTTCCACTTAAAGAAAGACTAAACCAAGAAAAGAAGAAGACACAGGATCCAGGGACAGTAGATCCAATCTAGAATATCAAAGACGAGTCTCAGGAGAGCAGTCGGACAGCAGGCCTGAGGGGCAATAAGCTGCCCAGAGCAGGATGCCTGGCTCCAAAAGTGTAACAAACATTGGGAAAGATAAATTATGAATATACTGGTTGACACAATGAGGAATTTCAGCGCAAGATTTCCAATAGTGGTATATATGCAACAGCAAAAGCTAAGACCTGCCCTAGGAAAGGGAGTCTCCCTAAAAAATATTTTGTTAGGCAATGTAGAAAATGTAGAAAATGCTGACATGGTAAGTAAAATATAAAATATAATATAAAACATAAATACATATTTTATATATAAAATATAAAATAAAATATAAATAATTATAAATTATTTATAACTATAAATAATTCTCCTATTACATACAATAAATAACCACTGGTATGTCTACGTACTAAAAGAAAGGAACAAAATGCTATGTTTTGGTTTGGTAGTTATTAGTAAAATTCTCTTAATATCCCTTTGCCTTTAAATAATTAAGCTTCTATGACTTAAAAAAAAAATCTATAGTTGGTAGGAAAGTTAAAACAATTAATAAACAAAAACGGTGAACAAGGGGAGCCTGGGTGGCTCAGTGGGTTAAAGCCTCTGCCTTCAGCTCAGGTCATGATCCCAGGGTTCTGGGATCAAGCCCAGCATCAGGCTCTCTGCTCTTATTTGTCTGTCTAATAAATAAATAAAATCTTAAAAAAAAAAAAAAGTGAACAAATTACATAGCAAACAAACATAGTGAAAGGTAACCTTGTGAGAAATCAAGAAAAACAAAATACTTTCCCTCAAAAAAATAAAATGTAAAAAAAAAATAATAATAACCTCAGTATAATACTGAATGCAAAGTACAATAAATCTTGAAAAAAAATTTTCCCTGTAATTTGGTTATTCTAAAATTCTATCCTAGAAATAATCCCAAATACAAAAAACTTTCTTGTTCATTGGAGTATTTTTTTTCTTCTTAGGCTGGAATTATCTCCAATAGCACTTTTTGTTTAAAATATACAAAAGAGATGGCTCAGTCAGGTAAGTGTCTGTCTTGGGCTCAGGTCTTGATCCCAGGATCCTGGGATCAAACCCTGCATTGGGCTCCCTGCTCAGCAGACAGCTTGCTTTTCCCTCTCCCTCTGCCTGCCACTCTGCCTACCAGTGCTCTCTATCTCTCTGTCAAATAAATAAATAAAAATCTTTGAAAAGTAAAAATAAAATTAAATTTAAAAATTAAAAAAAAATAAAACACACAAAAGAAAAATTAGGATCTCCCATAACCCTACTACTTAAAACAATACAAATATAAAAGGAAACAGTGAAAGCCTCGCCGGAGACAAGACATTCCAATCCCTCTCAAAATTATCAACAATATGGAGTGGAGTCTTTCTATTCTTATATATGTTATATATACCTATATACATAGACACAAACATATAGACACATTTGCTCTTTTAATAAAAAGCAAAACTGGGATCACCCTGCCTATGTGTGTTGCTCTGTAATGTTCCTCTACCACTCAATATTTTAGGTAACAGTTTTTGAATGCTTTAAGCAGATTCTCGGTGCCTTTTCATGTATTAACAACTTTGGATCTTAGAATTGATTTATTTAACCTCAAAAAAAAGCTTTGTAGCAATCCCTTACAGGGATATATTGTAATTTACCATCCCTCTATTATTGGACATTTTGGTTTCTAATTTTTTGTATAATTACAATCATACAGCAAAAAATAGGAAACCATTAGGGGCGCCTGGCTGGCTGTCTGTAGAGCATGAAACTCTTCAACTTGGAGTCATGAGGTCAAGTCCCACTTTGGGTGTAGAGATTACTTAAAAAAAAAAATAGCCACTTAAAAGGAGAATAAATTATGGCATAATCACATAAGGAAACAAAGCTACGATTAAAAAAATGATCAGGGGAAAAGCCAAGTAAATATATTAGAAAATGCTTGGATTATCCATCAGAAAATGCTCAGGATTGCCTGGGTGGCTGGGAAGTTTAAGCCTCTGCCTTTGGCTCAGGTCATGATCTCAGGGTTCTGGGACTGAGACCTGCATTGGGCTCTCGGCTCAGCGGGGAGCCTGCTTCCCCCTCTCTCTCTGCAGACTTGTGATCTCTCTCGCGATGTCAAATAAATAAATAAAATCTTAAAAAAAGGAAATGCTCAGACTACGCACGAAGTTAAAAAGCACAGGAAAAATGAAAACTATTCAAACAGTCTGGATTCAACTATGTAATAAGCCAATAAAGTAGTTTCTCATTGGTGGAAACTGGGTGATCTTTCTCCCCTTTTCTATTTTCAAAGTTTCAACAATGGAATGTATTAGTTTAAAAAGGAAGATAAATAAGCTATATTTTCTCTATAAAAAGAAAACCACATGAATTGGTAATCTTAAGATTTTAAGAAGCTCTGACTTATATAAATACAATCTCTCCTAAATCATTTGCAGATATTAAACTCATGTAAATTAGACTCCAACATTCCATGTTGATCCTATATTATCATTATAAAATTTATTATATGTAACACATTAAGCCAATACATGGACTATTTTTCCAATTCTAAATCTTAAAATGAGGGATGCCTGGGTGGCTCAGTTGGTTGGACGACTGCCTTCGGCTCAGGTCATGATCCCGGAGTCCCGGGATCGAGTCCCGCATCGGGCTCCCAGCTCCATGGGGAGTCTGCTTCGCTCTCTGACCTTCTCCTTGCTCATGCTCTCTCTCACTGTCTCTCTCTCAAATAAACAAATAAAATCTTTAAAAAAATAAAAAATAAAAAATAAATAAATAAATAAATAAATCTTAAAATGATTCAAAGTACTTTCCATTGCCATAGTCACCACTTCAAAAAACATACTTTTGCTCTTGACTGTGTTAATTCAAAGTGGACAGATTCCATTTTAGTCATTAAAGAATGATTCTGTGAGACCAAACAAGCATTCTGTTGCCTGAGTTTGTTAAGTTTCTCTCGAAGATTTCTGATCTCCTGATCCATGGGGGCAGATGAAAAAGACATCTGAAAAATTAAAAAGAGCAATCTATTTTGGATTCTTTCATTAAGCCTTTTAGGTAATGGAAAATGATGAACAACTGTCAGTAAAATGACTAACTCAGAAAATGAGTTCAGATGTTTAGTGAGTGCTGGTGAGGCTGTGTGGGACAATCAGCTGGTGAATATGGACATAAATAAGCATAGCTTAAAAAACAATGGTACAATTTGGGAAAGTTCTTGGTATTATCCAGTAAAGTTGAAGACACTAACACTCAACAATATTAGTCCTGGGTATAAACCTAAAACTTTTACACCTGTAAATATAAGAATTATTCATACCTACCTTGTCCATAAGAGATAATGGAAAGAATCCAAATGACAAAAAGGATAATAAATCAACAAAATGGATCAACAAAATGGATAATAAACAAATTCTTTATACACATTTTTGTTATACATCTGAATATATATTTTATAATAAATTCTTTTTATTTTCATGAGGGTTGAGGTTTTTAAGACATGATTTCATTCTTAAAAAAGTAATATGCAATTCAAAACTATATAAAAAGTATATGCAGAAGCCTCATTCCCATTTTTAGTAGGTAAGTAACCATTTAACAAGTGGGTTTTTTTAGGATTTTAATTATTTGAGTGTGAGAGAGGGGGAGAGAGCAAGCACAAGCAGTGGGAGAGGAAGAGAGGGATGGGGGAGAAGCAGAGCTCAACAGGAGGCTCATGAGGCTCCATCCTAGCTAGGACTCTGAGATCATGACCTGAGTGGAAGTCGGATGTTTAACTAACAGAGCCACCCAAACACCCCTTTAATTTTCTTATTTATAAATTTTTGTATAACACCAATCATACGAAAAAACATTAGGGAACTGAGGCACCTAGGTGGCTTGAGTGACTGAGTGTCTGCCTATGGCTCAGGTCATGATCTCAGGGTCTTGGGATTGAGACCCGCACTGGGCTCCCTGATCAGCAGGGAGTCTGCCCCTCTCCCTACTCATGCTTTCTCTATCTCAAGTAAAAAATAAAATCCTAAAAAATAATAATAATGGGGAACTGCCTATATAGGAAAGCTAGGTTAGGTCTTAAACACAGTCTTCTCATGTTTCCACCTTCATCTGCAAGCAATACAAATTACCCACCCTCACAGTGAGTTATGCAAAAAGTAGCATTCTATATACGTCATTTTGTACCTTGCATTTTTTTAAATATATCCTGCCAATCTCTCCATAATCAAGATAGTTAGAAACTCCTTTCATCTCCCCACCTGAGCTGCAGTTTCACTGCATGTTTATTCAACCAATCCCCTGTGATAGGCACTTGAGGTATTTCTAATCTGTTATGACAAAGTCTCCTTTTGTACTTATGCAGGCATACCTGTCATGTACCTTTCTACAAGTGGGATTCTCAAGTCAAGGGTAAGAGCATGTGTGATTTGGGGAAACATTACCAAATGCCCCTCCATAAGGGACTGTATCATTCTGCACTGCTACCAGCAATGTATGAGAATGCCTATCTCCTCCTAATATTACCAGCAAAATATAGTGTCAAATATCTGATAGGTATGAACTGGTACCTAAGTATAGTTTCACTGTGAATTTCTCTTATTATGAATGAGACTGAACACCTTTTTATTTGTTTGAAGACCATTTTAATTTCCTGTTTCATACATGTCTTCTGTTCATTTTTCTATTGGGTTGTTCATCTTCTTCCTAGAAGCTCTTTCCATGTTAAAGAGATTAGCTCTCTGTCTTTAATAGGCATCATCAATATTTTCCCCTCCAATTTGTCATTAGTCTTTTGATTTTGTTTAGGGTAAAACACAATGATTTCAATTAAAGCATATATGTAGCAAAAATGATCAGCAATTTGATTTAGAATATAGATCAAATTTCATAGAATTACACAGTCTTTGAAGACATGGAATTTGAATTTATTTTCTAACTTGCAGGCTCACAAAGCTTCATAAGCAGCTTTCTTAGGAAAAGAAAACCTCTCAACTGTTAGCTTCCTAAAATGGGAAGAGCACATTTTTATGAAAGAAGATTACGATGTGCATATGCAAACAAATGCATGCGAGTGTGCTGGCAGTGAGATAATAGAGAACAGGAAAAAGAGATTGGAAAGGGAGATTGAAGGGTTGAATAAGGAAAAAAGGTAAACACAAGGAGGTAGATAATAGGACTGAAAAAAAAAAAAAAAAAGACAGAAGGAAAAAGTTCCAGACCAGTAAAGATGTCTAAGATCATGCACAAAATTTAGGGATAATGAAAAGAGAACAGTGCTACACTATCATATAGCACATGACCCAGGCTAAATATACTAAATATATTTTAACCACTTAATAAATAACTGATTTCCTATTATGTGCCAAAAATCACAGGGGTTACCATTTACTTGGGAAAACAAAACATTTAATTGCAAAAAAGTAATAAATATAGAAGTCTAAAAATACAGTAATACACCACAGCAACTACTTTCCTGTTAGGACATAACAAGAACCATAATATTTAAATTCAAGAGTCTTAAGCACAATGGTAAAAGACTATGGAAAGCATAAACAGATATTTAAAGAAAAAACTCAAAGAAAAGGTATTTTAAGTAAACGGGTCTGAAACTAAAGTTACTTTTAAGTAGACAGGTCTAAAAACAATAACCTTATCTCTTGGCTTTTTTGGAAAATCAGTACTGCCAGTGGGCATTTTACAAACTTTTTTATAAGGTATGTGATTCAAAAGTCCAAGCTGGTGAGGCTGAGAAAGATCTTCCAGAATGAGTTTTTCAGGTCTTAAGAGATTAGGAGCGTAATCAGAATTTTCACTTGGACTAACACTAGAGAAAAAAGAAAAATCCATTTTAGTTCCTAATTTAAGTATTCACTCCAAATTTCTATACATTAAATAAGAAAACAGAAAGAAAAGCACCTGAAGTTGTGATGGAAATCACATCAGTTATGAACTTAGAGCAATCTCAACTAAAATTCTTAATAAATTGTAATGAGTTTTAAGACTCATTAGAGTTTAGAGTTTAGAGACTCTACGCTAGAATTACTTAAGATTCAAAAAGTAGTCATAATAATAAAAGATTAATTAAGCCCCAAACATATTTTATACTCTGAGTCCTAATATAGTACAGGTGTTTACTTAATGTATAAACACTTCTCTAACACTTCTATTTTCTTTCCTAAACCAAGAATTACATTAAAGATTATAGATTATTTCCTATTCTATTCTAGTAAAACACAATATATAATAATAAACTTCATACATTTTACTTTCATAAATTAAAGTCATATTCTGAAGTGCATATGTGATTTTACTTACGTACCTGGATAACTCTTCCCCTAAATTCTGTAAACTCCATTCTGTTATCTTCAGTTCATGTCTTAAGGAAGCAACATTTGCAAGCAAACTTTCTTCTTCATTGTCTTTATTACAGTACTCTGATGAACTAGATTCCATTTCTTAAAAAAAGAAGTGTATTTCTTGTACCTTGCCAGAAAGAATCTGTGGTGTCAAAATACTCTCACATTAATAGAATTCAACTCATTATTTTTCTATTTATCTCAAATGTTGTGCAATCTTTCATGGTAATTAAAAAAAAAAAAAAAAAAAAAAAAACCCAGTTACAATGAGTTTCTCCAAAGTGTAAAGCCAAGGAAATAGAAAGTTCAATAGTTCCCCTTTCTTAAGCACATTTAATCTTTCTAACAATAGTGCACATTAAACACTGTTATTCTATGTTAAAGTTAAAACAAACTAAAAATAAGGTAAAATAAATAATTTGCTTAAGGTCACATAAACTGTAAATGGTGGCAACAAGATCTGAACCTAAGTCATCAGGATCCAAAGACCTTTTAATTATATCATACTGTAATTTCTAACTCATAGATCAATTTCAAGATGAGCTGTTTGAACCTATAAAATCAAGTTACAATCTCTGGAAATCTGACAAAATTGGTATCATTATAGTCATTCATATTTTCTTAATGGCAATTTATTACCAAATAAAGGTTATCTCCTTCTCCCATTCACAATGGTTATAAAACTAAAAAAACAAAGACATTCGCATCACAATCATAGAGATCAAAATCGCATTTGGCAAGTTAACTCAGAAATACATGAAGAAAAGTTTTTCTTTCTTCAACTGGTGAGTATCTCTAGAGCTCTGAATACTAAATAACCTTTACCCATAAAAATCGTGATAAAAGGCCACATTTTATTATTAACGATTAACACATACAATCATTATGTATTAAAGTACATATTAATATAATAAAAACTAAGGCTTTAAAATCTCTACTACTGTAGATCTTTCTGCATCTTAAAACTACATTCTTCCTTCAGATCCCATTTACCTTTGTCATTGTAGCACCTCTTTTTCATCACCCTTCTAGAATTCTGACCACATCTCAAGCTCCAAAAGGTTAGGAGTCTTATGTATTATGTTGAGAACTGTAAGGCACTTACAGGTCAGTATGTTCAGTGAATAAATGAAGACTGCTGAATTGCCCTTCCCTCCCTTCACCCACCTAAAATAGAATAGCAAATTTATTCCCCACGCAAAATTTCTCAGATGTAAGAAGGAAGATTAAAAAGAAAACTCTCACCTTTTTGGAAGAAACTGTGGCAGGAAATTAAATGAGATGCTATGTAAGAGCTGAGAAAAAGTTTCTTTTCTCCCTTTTCGTTTGCACAAATTTGCTTCTGCCTAGGTGAGAAGATTCTCCCATACAAAAGTCAATGGGTCAGGTGCCCATACTGCTTTATCTTTTCAACATCATCTATGGGATGGTGAAGGAAAAAAGGGTAGTACAGACAAGCTGGATAAATTCCAAAATGTCATTCGATACTAAGTTTAAACTAAATCAGGTTTTACATCCAACATCTTCTATGTATCTTTTTTTTTAACATTTTATTTATTTATTTGACAGAGATCACAAGTGGGTAGAGCAGCAGGCAGAGAGAGGGGGGGGAAGCAGGCTCCCTGCTGAGCAGAGGAGCTCGATCCCAGGACCCTGGGATCATGACCTGAGCCCAAGGCAGAGGCTTAACCCACTGAACCACCCAGGCGCCCCTCTTCTATGTATCTTAATGTAACAATTCCCTAAAACTTCTTAAGTACCAATGAATACATTTGCTTTTAATTTTTTTTTTCCTTGCTGAGCCATTTACTTTCAGATGAAGACTTTTCTTCCCTTCAACTTATAGTAGGCTATAAAAGTCTATTTTCACTGCCTTTACATACGTGGAAAAGGGCATCATGCTACCTACAGGCCCTGACCAGATCCTCTGCTGGACCTAATAACGCGTCGGTAGCTCTACGCTCACGCACACCCGTCAACACTGAAAAACAGGTGTTTTTTATAAACCTTGTACGTAAAGGATGGGCTGTAGTCGAAAAAAGAGTCCTCATTTGGGAAGGGGCTTATAGATTTATGGCGTATGGTCCGGTTACCAAGAACTCTCAATTTGACAGCAATGATCCTACGTTCATCTGAAATAAGCGGATTAAAACAGGACATCTTCCTCCGATTTCTCATGTAAAATAAAAGCCTGCAGAGCAGCGTCCGCAGCAAGGGTGAAGACGCGAAGCGCGTCCGAGGATGCCGGGAGGGAAAGGAACAAAACTCCCCCAGGTGGGCCTGTTTTCACCCTCCAAGGAGCACTCACTCACCACCCAAGTCGTAGTTGGGAGGTAGACCCACCTGACAACAGCGCGCGCCGCGCTCTCGTCCGCGTTCGGAAGCCTCGTACCCTCTCCCGAGCTCAGGGCGTGTAAGCATCAAACACTCCACGCGGGGAACGAGGGAACACCGCCGCACCGAGTTCGAACCGCCGCGGGAGCCGTTGGGGACGCGCCTACCCGGCCGCAGCCCCGCCCCCCGCGCAGGCTCTGCGTGTGGCGACGCAAAAGGGTGGGGCCTGTCGGGGCTCGTGGTCTGCGAGCGTGTCCAAGCCCGCTCGCCCGGAACTACATTTCCCACAATTACCACAAAGACTCCCATTGGTGTGAGGGGAGCCAGGGGAATCTGCCGCCCGCGTGTGAGGCGGAGCGCGCTCACGCCGGGCCTGAAGGGGGCTGACACCGAGAAGGGTGCGGAAAAGACTGGTGGCCCCGCCCCTCGGTCCCTACCCTTCGGAGGCCGGCGTTTCCCGCTCTGAGGGATCTTGTGCCGCCGCCGCGGCCGCCACCTGGGGTTTTTTCCAGGCGCGGGGTTTCCCTGCCAGCCACAAGGAGTCCAGGGAGGAAAAACGGAGCCTAGGTGCCAATAACCCCTGCCTCCCGCGTCTCTTCAGCCCGAGATCGCCCCGGCAGGGATGGGCGACAAGATCTGGCTACCCTGCCCGGTGCTCCTTCTGGCCACTGTCTTCTCAGTGCTGCTGCCGGGGGCGGCCGGCTTCACGCCCTCCTTAGACAGCGACTTCACGTTTACCCTTCCGGCCGGCCAAAAGGAGTGTTTCTACCAGCCCATGCCCCTGAAGGCCTCTCTGGAGATTGAGTACCAAGTAAGTGCGGAGGGTGAGCCAGCCTACTTCCTTTATCCCAGCTACACCGCGTCTTCGCCTCGCACCCACTGGGAAACTTCTTGTGGACTCCCGGGGGGAGTGAAGAGGCAAGGGCCGCCGGGGTCGCCGGCCCGCTCCGCGCAGGCGCGCGAGGCTTGGCTCTCCTGGGGCCGGGGACCCAGAAGTTAGGCGGGACCTGGAATTGACTACCCTCCCTCTCCCCTTTCCTCCAGTCGGAAAGAGGCCAGCGCTGGTGATCTTGGTGGTGTTCCCTTTTGTTTCATAATTCGCCCATCGCCTTGCTAACCGGCACATGCTCCGGTATTGGGAATTTCGCAATACAGGACTGATAACACGTTCTCCTTCATCATTGGAGGAGATGATGACACTTGGTTTGCTAT
Organism: Mustela nigripes; assembly: GCF_022355385.1. Taxonomy (NCBI): domain Eukaryota; kingdom Metazoa; phylum Chordata; class Mammalia; order Carnivora; family Mustelidae; genus Mustela; species Mustela nigripes. Next base: position 79,200,885 of record NC_081570.1, on the reverse strand, counting down.
CCCCACCACGCTCACCCAATTCCGGCATTATAAATCTTCCCTGTCATTGCTTCATTTAAGGATTTTTGAATTGTGAACTTGTGATTATCACTAAATCCGATTTTGGAATATTTTGAAAGGAGCTCTTGATGTATTTAATGGGGTACCCTTCCTTCTCAGTTACATATTTTTAAATCAAGCAATATTTAATTGTATATTAAAACTTTATGACTTTTAATTCATCCTTGTAAGCATTTCCCCCATATCATTGATTTCTTTTTAGTGTCTTCATAATATTATGTAGGGATTTGCCTTAATTTATGAGTCATTGTGATAGTGGGTAATTTCTCAGAAGAAATCTTGTTAGTTCCACACAGCTAATTTTGATGTTTCTGGGTAGCACTAAGAAAAAAACAAACAGAGCAGGATGCATTGGTGTGGTTCCCCGTTTAATTTTTTCACAGATTACTTAATTTATAATAAGTTTTTATAGGTTGATGCAAAAGAAATTTTTCAACAATTACTGTCGTGTATAGAGTTAAGTAAGTTATGTAGAATTTTCATCGGAAGGAAACATAGAATTAATTTATAGATATTTAAGGAAAGCAATAGCACAGTGTCTGAAGTCATATAGTAGGCAAAATTGGGGCTAGAACGCAACATTTATTGATTTCCAGTGTAGTTCAAAAGTTCATTTACCATGTGCCAGTAATTGGCAGGTGGGAGGCCAGGATGGGAGGAGTATGGCTAAGATGGCCAACTATTACAAGGACAAAAAAAAAGCATCCGTTTTTTAAGGATCTAATTATTTAAGGGATACTGTGCTAATAAACAGCTAATTTCAATAAAGTATCGTTAAGTGCTCCTAGAGGACAGCCACTTCTCTGGTGTTTCACAAAAGGATTCTTGGAGAAAATAAATTTGAATCCTGAAAGATGCTTAAGTGAGGTAAGAATGCAAGGAAGGAGGGGCATTTCAGGAAAAGGAATAAAACACGAATAGTTACAAAAATGCATAGTGTATTTTGTTGGTGGACAGTATGTGGACACTACAAGTGCTGAGTTTTTATTAGACCTAAAGACTGTAAAGTCTAAGGTGAGAGTAGAAATAAAATAGACTGGAGAGGGACGCCTGGGTGGCTCAGTTGGTTAAGCAGCTGCCTTTGGCTCAGGTCATGATCCCAGCGTCCTGGGATCGAGTCCCACATCGGGCTCCTTGCTCGGCAGGGAGCCTGCTTCTCCCTCTGACTCTGCCTGCCTCTCTTGTCTGCCTGTGCTTGCTCGCTCTCTCTCTCTATCACTGACAAATAAATAAATAAAAAATCTTAATAAAAAATAGACTGAGCCACCCAGGCGCCCTTTTGTTAGATCTCTTATATTCTAATGTAATACGTATCTTTTTTGGTTTTTTAGAGGATACCTTTGAGTAATTCTTTTAAAATGTTTTGAGTCCTTGGACAAACTTTTTGCTTTCACTTTAATATAATTTTCTTTTACTTGGGATCATTGAAGGCATGGCTGTATTGTTTTTTTGCATCTAGTATTATATGTAAGAATTCTGATGCCAATCCCAATTCTTGTTTTGCAATTCTCTACTACCTATCACTGGAAGTTTCTAGGTTGTTCTTTTTAAATCTTTTGGGAAAGTCAGTAGGATTTTATCTTTCACATCTATTAGCACCTTCCAGAAAAGATTTTTATCTTTTGAAGTAAGAATTTTTGTTCTCTTATTTGATGATTTCCTCCCTTCATTTCTCTTGAGTCTCTTCTTTGAAATGCTTGTTAGATATCTGAAATCTTTAGCTCGGTCCTTCACAAAGGGTTTTACCATTTTTTTCATACTTTTCACCTGTACTTTTTTACCTTGTCCTGAGAATTCCTTGGTTCCTTCCAGTTCTCTGATTTTTAGTCTCTATCCATATTCATTCTGCTGTCATTACATTGGTTAAGGCTTTATTTTGGCAACAGCGTTTTTTATCTTGTTTGTTTCATACCAGTAACCTCATTTTTATGGATTACATATTCTTAAATTTCTCTGAGGATATATATATGAAGAAACATTTGAATTCTGTTTATATTAACTATTTTTTCAGAATTTAATCCTTGTAGTAAAACCAGTAACATGAAAAAGAGGGCATTGATTTCAACAAATGTGTTTCTCTAGTCTGTTTCAGTGAGAATTTTGAGATTGATAACTATTGGTAGCTGGACATATCCTTTGCTCAGTGAACTATCTTCCAGAAATTCCTTACTCTTCATGTCTGTTAACAATCTTCCTAGATTTCCAGTGTTGTTATTTATATCATTATATATTTTCTTCATTTTATTGGGATTTGAAGATGAAAGAGAATTATGTATTTAGCTAGCTATTTGAAACTACTTCTGTTGATAAGTAAGTAGAGCACAAGAACAGGTAATTTTTTTTTATATCATTCCATTGGAGGGAGACAAACCATAAGCAACTCTTAATCTCAGGAAACAAACTGAGGGTTGCTGGAGGGGAGAGGAGAGGGAGGGATGGGGTAGCTGGGTGATGGACATTGGGGAGGGTATGTGCTATGGTGAGTGCTGTGAGTTGTGTAAGACTGATGATTCACAGACCTCTATCCCTGAAGCAAATAATACATTATATGTTTAAAAAGAAAAAAAAAGCCACCAAGAAAAAGAAAATGGAATGTTAAATAAGAAAAAGAGTAGTTATCAGAAAAAAACTGCTGAATTCAACTTTTGACCTTGCCTTCATTGACTGTATCTACCTTGAGAAAAGTGTTTCTCTCTGCCTCTTTTTTCCCCGTTTGTTCTGTTGTTTGGTTCTTTTGTTTTACTGAGAACATTAATAAGATCTATCTCTTAGAGTTGCTGTGAGGAAATTAACCCAGATAAAGCACTTAAAACAGTGTGTGGCATACACTTGTTAATTGTTAGCTATTATCATCATTTTGGGATTGTAAAGGAACAGACTCTGTTCACTGACCAGTAAGCATATAGCCTACTTGAAATATTCAGTTCATATTGGGGGAAGTCAGCTGGAGTCAGATGATGGAAGGTTTGAGTTCTTGGTTAAGAAATAGCTAATTATTATTTTATTGAAGAGGAAACAAACTCAGGAAAGTTACATAGCTTGCTCTAAATTGCCTAAGTAAAAAGGTTTACCATTTGAACTCCCTTTTGTGTTTCCTTCCACTCTACAGGGCTTCTCAGTCAAGGCACCATTTTAGGAACATTATTACAGTAATAGTTATAAGACCTAAAGTTAGGTGATGGCAACAGAATTGGTAAGAAAGCTCCAAAATGAATGGAATTGCATTGGATGATCTTTGTGCTCCTTTCTAGGCCTTACATGCATTGTTGACTTTCTTTACCTAAGTTTAGAAAGAAAATCTTCTCATTAAAAAAAAAAATCTTTCATCATGTGATTTACTTTATATATTTTTTATTTTCAGAATTTATAATGTGTGTTCTTTTGTGCTTTTCTACAGGTTTTAGATGGAGCAGGATTAGATATTGACTTTCATCTTGCCTCTCCAGAAGGAAGAACCTTAGTTTTTGAACAAAGAAAATCAGATGGAGTTCACACGTAAGTGATCTCTTAGTTGAGTTCCTTAGGCTAAGTAATGCCAGTGCTATCTTCAGGGCAGGGAAACTTAGCACTTTTAATCCATACATCAGTATTAAATGATTCCATATGAACATTTCAAACAGTCCTAGATAGTGGTCTATCATAAACTAAAATGTCTTTCATTGACTTTTTCCTCTTTTTTTAGATATTTTGTATTGATCCCCAGTTTTTTCTTTGCTTTGATTAAATAACAGGAGTATGCACTAGGTATTACATTCAGTCTGTTGGGGCATTTTAAGCCTGTCTTTCTGACTAGCACAACCTTTCCATCTTAAGTTACTATTCCAGGTATGTATCCTATAGTTTGAGCTGCTGGCTATATCATCTTTGCCCACTATTTCCTTTCTTAAAAAAACAAGTACAGTCCATCTTTGTGTGTATGTTTTATGTGTGTATGCATGTAAAAGTTGGGATTTTTCTCACTCAAACCTCATTCTTTTTAGATAATTGAAAGATGTGATAGTAAAAGGTATGACCATAGGAAACCAGAAAGAAAGAAAATAACTTATTGTAAGTTTAGAGTTTGACAAAAGGCTATATATGCTCTCTTAATCTCACTTCTCTTTTTTGTATCTCAGTGGTGTGTTTCCCTGTTCATTCTATCATTTTACTGTAGCATTTTGTTTTCTTATTGCATTAAAACTTCCTGTGAGTTTACAGGAAGAAGAAAAGCAAATACAATCTAATATTTGCTATAAACTAGGCTTTGCATTTTATATGCTTCAGATTAATCATTCCAACCCTCCAAGGGAGATTATTTGATTCCTCAATTCCCATTTTACAGACAAGGAGGCTCAGAGAAGTTAAGTAAGTCTGAAGGGATACACATTTATTAAGAGGAGGAAGCAGGATGGATCAGAATTTTTGCTTTCTACCATATGATAACTTAGAACATCTCTGGCACATAGCACTGTGTAAGTACTAGCTATTATATTTACTGGTCTTTAACCAGCATACTTGCCAGTAATTGATAGTAAATACTAAATACATGTATGAGTGAATGAGGAGGAAAATATCCCAACTATGATACTCTTTTCAGAGTGCTTTATTTTATTTTTATTTAATTTTTAAATTTTTTATATTTTTTAATTTTTAAAGGTTTTTCTATTTAAAACGTTTTTAAATTTCTTATCTTTTATTAAAGTGCTTTTTTAAAATGACATTTTACCTCTGCAGAGGTCAGAAAAAAAAATTGTATAAATTATTAATAAGTAAAATAGAGAAACAGATTTAAAAAGTCAGTTTTGATTGATATATTTTGAACTTTGCTTTCTCTGATAGTTATATGAACAGAAAGTAAAAATATAGCTCATCGTTAAATGTCAGAATCTAGAAAATCTGTACAATTTGTCATTTTTTTTCCTCCAATTTTGTCTTTTCCTTTAGAGATAAATTAACTGTTAGTGGGAAAAGGCACCTTATTACTTTCCTGCATAGAATTACCTCTCATTAAACCAGTGGGGGATAGAAGAATTAGTTTGTAAGAGTAAATGTTAACATTAACATTTATTGAATTCTTTCAATGCCAAGCTATTGTTCTAAGCACTTTTTATTTATTTTTTTATTCTCTCCACAGTCCTGTGAGGTACATGATTTATCATGTTATCAATAAAGAAATTGAGGCATAGAGCCCTAAAGTAGGTTAATGAAAGTTACACAGCTAGTGAACAGCAGAGCCAGGATTTAAAACCAGGCTGTCCAACTCACTCTTAATCACTACACCCAATTTACAAATCTACTTTCTAAAACCTCAGATTTAAATAAAATTTTATCGGGGCACCTTGGAGGCTCAGTGGATTAAAGCTTCTGCCTTTAGCTCAGGTCATGATCCCAGGGTCCCAGCTGCTTCCCTTCCTCTCCCTCTGCCTGCCTCTCTGCCTACTTGTGATCTCTGTCTTTCAAATAAACAAATAAAATCTTATAAATAAATAAATAAAGAAATAAATAAAATTTTATCTTTAGCTATATTAACTTTTTAAAGGCCGGTTATAAAGTATCTCTGTTATGGCACTGAAATTTTTTTTTAAATCCTTAAAACAAATACTGTCTTTTCAGAAGGCAGGATTAGTAAAAATGTCTCCAAACAGAACTATAAACAGCTTAAGTAATATCTATTGGCTGGCACGTCCAGGAATGAGAAGTCTGTGTGTTTGTGTGTTTATATTTTTCTAGACATTACTATACTATACTATAACATTAACATTACTATAACTCTTAACCAGAATTTATCCGTTCTGGACTACTGCTTCTACTTGAAGGGAAAATTAACTCTGCTGTTTTTATTTGGATAAAATTTTGTATCATTTATAGTATTTAAGTTCCTTCCTACTAAAAGCAGTCAACACAGATTTAGAAAGAGATTAGTATAGGAATGACTATGAAGTAGTAAAACATCTGTTTTCTTTCCCATACACATGCTGAAGTTCATCCATGTGTCAGTGCTTCTCAAACTTTCTTCTTTTTTTACTCTTCTCCCATGCAACCTTTCTAGACTTTTCTGTCTCATAACTTGGCCATGAAATTTTAAAACCAGTTTTTGTACTGTTTGTTTATCTGTACTTTACATGCAAAAAGAGTAAGTACAAAGCTTCTCCTTTTTATCCAGTGCAGGGTTAAGAATGGCTAAATAAAGTTCAGTTAAATAAAATTAAAACTAAGAGTTAAATTTAAAAGTGATTAAAATTGAACTTTACACAAAAGTCATAACATTTTTTTTCCTTTTAAAATTGTTCCCCACTGTATTCGCCAGTATATTCTTCAAGCTTCTTCCAAAGGTTAAATACATCCTCAAGACAAAGGTTTGTCATGACTGAGGAGATTGCAAGGAATGCAGACAGGCTCTGAGCAGTACTATAGAAAAGAAAGATCAATTAACATGAGTCAGAAAACCAAGCTTCGTCTATGCCTATGACAGGCTGTGAGATCATAGGCAAGTATTTTAATTTATGTGAACCTTATTTTACTTACCTTGAAAAGGTCAGTTATGCCTACTTGCAAATATGATGGTAAGGATTAAAAGAATTAAAATAGTGTATAAATTATAAAGGGGTATATAAGTATTGGCTATTTTTTATTTATAGTATATATGTTAAGATTCAGTCAAATTGCTGAGTTCTTCTCTCTCATGCTTAAAGTAAATAAGTTGGATATAGGGGTAGAAAAGAAGTGGAGATTGAGTTAAAGTATCAAATGTTGTAGGCCAATTATTTTGAATGTGAAGCTAATGAGACCAAGATACAAGTTTAACTTAGATGTGAGTGGCATTTATTCTGAAAGCTAATACCACTAAGAGTAGATCTCCATTTATTGGCCACTGATCCTTAATCTTTGTGAATCTATGTTATAAAGATGTTCTTAATCTGTAGGAGGCCTGGAAGAAAGCATTTAGAACAATCCATCACTTTTGAAAACAAAAGTTAGTTTAGAAAGTAATCTCAATTAAAGGGGAGGTTTGTGGTCATATTTGCATATGAATTGAACTCATGATAAATTACTCCTAATATATATATAAATATTAAAGATCATTGTGAGGTATCATGTATCTATGTTTTTAATCCTATCCTTTTCCAAAAACTAGGTCAAGATCTTTTACCATAACTTCCTGAGTAAATGCCAAGCACATCTAAGTTACAACCATATATATAAAATAAATATATATTTCCATATATATTTCCAGGTTGCCTCTTTCCCAAGATATTTTAAATAATCTTTCAATACTAAAGAAGTCTTTTTATCAGCAAACTATCCAATTACTACTATAAACTATGTTATTTCTTACCTATAGTAGTTTTTCCTTTGATTCCAAATAGGAAGTACAGATAACTGAACACATGTACTTTTTTTAATACAGGGTAGAGACTGAAGATGGTGACTACATGTTCTGCTTTGATAATACATTCAGCACTATTTCTGAGAAGGTGATTTTCTTTGAATTAATCCTGGATAATATGGGAGAACAGGAGCAAGAACAAGAGGACTGGAAGAAATATATTACTGGCACAGACATGTTGGACATGAAATTGGAAGACATCCTGGTCAGTATGGTCTTTTAATAAATAAAAATTATCCAGAAACCTGTGTGATAGGCACTGAAATAAGCATTTTCTCTGCATTATCTCATGTAATCTTTACTTAACTCTATGAGGATTATTTATCTTCATCTTTTCAAAGAGGAAATTGTGGTTTAGGGGAGATTAAGTAATGTTTGTCACATAACCAGAGAGGGGGAAACTAGAATTTGAAGACTCTTCTTAACTATAAACACCTTTAGTGTTCACAAACAGAAGAATGTAATGATCTATAGCATACTTGCCGAGAAAAAAGTTGAGCAATTTGTAAACACTTAAGGTGTTCTAGGCACTTTTCCCACAGCATAACTTTTATAACATGAAATTTCTTATTAATTGATTAATTTGGGAACACTGTTTATATCACTCAGACCAGACCTAGCAGTTACCAGAAACTAGGACTACATTCAAGAGTAAGACCTTTTAGAATATGGCTTCTTTGTTTGAATTTCTCTACCATTTATATGCATAATGAAATGTGCATGTGTAAGAATCTACTTGTTAATAGTACTGGTGATAGGGGGAAAAGGTCACTACCCTTCAGCCACAGGTAGATATAATCAAATGATAGAATGTACTGAGTGATATTTGTAAATAGTGTATATAGCTGTATTGTAGAAATTCCTGCAAGAGAAATAACATGGTCATTGCAAATTAAAACTGTGTAAACCCTAATAGTCTTATAACCTGGATTTTTAAAAATAACATATTTTGATCACTTGAGGTTTTTTTAGGAAAGCAGCTGTCAAATAGCAGATGAGATATTACTTGTATGTAGATCAGTTAGCTTAAGAAGTCAGAAAATTAGCTGGTCATGTATGTGTGATTGCTTAGTGACTAAGCCCTCAGAGCCTTGGTTTCCTCACCTGCAAAATGGGGATAGGGTTGTGAGGATGAAATAAGAAATGATGTGTGTCTAAGTGCTTTTAAACAGTGTATCGCATAATGAATATTAGTTTTCTTAACTTTTCCACTGGTGTTACTATGAATGCAAACTGAAAGGATTAAGTTTGATAGGTATAAATTTTTACAACGATAGTTTTTTTATCTCAACATAATTTCCCATGTATATATCTTTTAAATTTCAATCTTATTAACTTACTCTTCCATTTTAAATTTATTTTGCCAACAAAACTAAAACACTAGTACTTATCTTATTAGTACTTCACTGGATTCTCAAGAGATTTAATTCATTCACATGGTTAAACAAAATGACAAGTTCAGACTCAAATATGGCTTAAATACTAACAGACCTTTTTTTTTTTTTTTTTTTAAAGAAAAATGTCTTTCAGGAGCTTTATTTCCCAAAATTTTGTATAACAGCAAACTTTGATAAATAATTTTGTATTTGGTTATCATTGCTGTAATATTGAAAAGAACTCTGCATGATCTTTTTATCTGGGGATATGAATAACTTATTTTTCTAGAAAATATTTATATTACTAGGTAATTTGCTTTACAGAAATGCCCAAATGATATTATACTTTGTAGTTTTGTAGGTTTAGCAGAAAGTCTGGAATTCTGAGTATAGTTTTTTGCTTAAATAAGGATTTTAAGCAAAATGACTATCCAGGAATATCTGTTTCTAGTATTTTCTTATTTTTCCCATAAATACATTGACCCCTGCACAATGCACAGTTGAACTGTGCAGGTCTACTTATGCACAGATTTTTTTCAGTAGATATATTTTCTCTTATGATTTTCTTAGTATCATTTTAATTTCGCTAGCTTACTTTATTGTAGGAATACAGTATGTAATGTATATAATATATATAACAGGAGATGTGTCGATTATTTACGTAAGGCTTCTGGTCAACAGTACGCTATTGGTAAAGGTTTTCGGGAATCAAAGGTTTTATGTGAATTTTTAACTCTGCAGGGCAGTGGTCTCTCTAACCATGTTTTTCAAGGGTCAGCTGTACTTTGACATCATTTCAAATCTCAACTTAATTTTAACTTACATTCATAAAGCCCTTTTATAGTTTTTAAATCACTTCCCTCACCAGGACTCTACTATAAAAATAGGTTTTTCAGAAGATGTGCAACTTAAAGTGCATCTTGATAAGCTTGTTTTACAAATGTAATCTTGGAACATTTTTGTATTAAAAAATAATACTTTTGGATGTATAATATGTGTATAAAAATTGGAAGGTTTTCTAATTTTTATTATTTTCTGAGATGAAAACATTGGGTATTTTGCTAGATGCTAAATTGGACAAGACTTACATTCAAAGAAACTACTATAAACACTGTATTATATAAAGATATCTAAAAGCTGGGTTTTTGTTTTTTTTTTTTTAAACTAGTCTTTTTCTTATGGTTGTGAGGGCTAAGAAATAGTATATATAAAATTCCTGGCACTTTGCTACTGAAATATCTTTTTACATTATTTTCAATTTACATTAGCTTTGCTCCTCTGTTAAGTAACTATGTGTAAACAATAATTTAAAGATATCAGGAGAACTGTTACATAAACTTACAGATGTTTAGGTAAGCTAAGGTAGTACCTGTCCCTTAATTAAAATTGTTTGGATCTAAAACTACTATGAGTGTCAGGGTACTGTGACTCACATGTTTAAAATAACTTAAAATTACTGAGCATTCCTTTATAGTAAAATTATTTTATTTATCTCCAGGAATCCATCAACAGTATCAAGGCCAGACTAAGCAAAAGTGGTCATATCCAGACTCTGCTTAGAGCATTTGAAGCTCGTGATCGAAACATACAAGAAAGCAACTTTGATAGAGTCAATTTCTGGTCTATGGTTAACTTAGTGGTAATGGTGGTAGTGTCAGCCATTCAAGTTTACATGCTAAAGAGTCTATTTGAAGATAAGAGGAAAAGTAGAACTTAAAACTTTAAACTAGAGTACTTAATACTGAAAAAAAAAAAAAAAAGAAGGCGGAGAAATGCAATACACTGTTATAATCAAGACCATTAATAGTCTTTTTAAAAAATGTTTTCAGGCATTACCACAAGTGTGAAACGAGTATAATTTTAAGGTGAAAGGAGTCTTCACTTTCATCTGTGCAAGTAATCTTATTGCTTCACTTGTACTTAAATGTATAGCAGAAATATTTCAGAATGTAGGTATAATTGAATGAAGCCATATTAATCAGCATTTTCCTGAGTTTGAAAAAAATTTGCAAATGTCATAGGTGATTTAAATAAATGAACTTTTGGGCTAAATGCAACACCAAACATTGTTTTTAAAAGACTGTCTTATCTAGAAGTTTCTTTGTACATGTGGCAATTACAAATTAGAAGTTTTCAGTATATTGAAGTTTCTTTGTAAATGTAGCAATTATAAATTAAATGTAAATCTTTCAGTATATTAAATTATAAATCATCTGAGAATTACCTAATCATGGATTGGATATATCTTTAGAAAACAAAAACTCAACTTTTCTTTTTATATATGTATCTCTCCTATAATGTAAACAGAAGCATAGCTGTGAAAAACAGATTTGTGAGATTTTTTTATAACCAAATATATTTGAATTTAAATATTAGCAAAAGTATTATATACTTAGCTTATATCCCCCAAGGCCAACATCTTGATAATTCTTAAAAATGCTCAGTCATTATGAAAATTGGAACAAATTTTCTCTTTGAAATGAAGTAGCTAAAGGTTGCTCAGTCTCCATAAGGACACATTTTGTCTAGTCCTTAACTAAAATCTAGAATTTTGAAACTAAATGTGAGGGAAAATAATTTTATTTTTATATTATCTATCAACAGTGTTATGTTAGTTTTAACATGACTACTGACTTGGATAATACATTATTATCAACAGTTGTTTAGGAAATATTGCTTGAAAATCTAGGCCTTAAATAAATATCTCCTTTTCTGAGTTCTCAAAATCAACAACAATCAAGAAGAATTTAGGTTAGCTTGAGAACATCTGATCAAAATTAAGTTCACTTTATTCAAACCATTTCAGATCATAAATTATTCAATATTTGTTTTTCTAATAAATCCTTACATATTTTTTTTTAATTCACTAAAATAAATTCTAAGTATCTGGAATCTGATTGATTAATCATAAAGACCCAATCCTAGTATCAATGAGACTAAATCCCAGATAACTGAAGAAATTATACTTGGCTAGGGTTTTATTTTTCTACAGTTGTTTTATTCTGTTTTGAATTGTCTTTTATAAGCATTCAGGTACATTTTATGAAACAAACCCTACTGTAAGGTTTAGCACTGGGTACATACAATTGTTATAACTTTCATTAAATGAACTTTCTGATTACTTTATTTATTGGCATTCAAGTAAGGATTTGAAAGCCCACAGAATCCCAAATTTAAAGTCAGTATGTGAATAACTATGTAAATCTCTGCCATCCTTGCTTATCGCAATCTGTGGAGCATTACTCAAATACTAGTAATTTAGCTACATCATGAATTAAATAGAATTTTCAGGTTATACCCATTTGTAATATTGAGACAAACAGGCGTTAGAAACAATCAACTTAAAAATTTGAGTATAGAACCTCTCTGTACATTACTACTGCTGGAATTCTTAATAAGCAATGATCTTGAAAGACTGGTTTTGGTTGTTAATTTACAGTCAGAATGGTACAAAAGAGATTTATTGCCCTCCTTTTTACACCCTTGGGAGGATGAAAAGGTTAGCTATATCTCTGCTATGAAGCTTTTTAAAAATGAGGTAAATGCCATATACAATTGATTACCTTAACTGGCCAAGAAAATGTTTTAAGTGTCCAGGAGTAGTGCCTACAATACATGCAAAACAAGGGCCAACAATCACTTATGAAGAGACCTCCTTGTACCCCTTCTGTTAAACTTATGAGAAGCAACCTTACCATACTATAATAAAACAGTACAGATAGAAACTACTGCATCTTTTCTATAAAACTGTGATTAAGAATTCTACCTCTGGCTGGTTACTGTACTGTACTGATTCCTTGTCTAACAATGCATTTGTTAAATTATCTACGATGATTTGTGCCACTGATTTAAACCTATGATTCAGTGTAGCTTTGCGCAGTGGCAGTATCGTAGCCAATGAGGTTTATCCGAGGCGCGATTATTGCTAATTAAACCTATGATTCAGTGTAATGTCTTATCTTATTATGGCCTTATCTGGAAACAAAGAACTTAGGAATATTGAGAACAATTTTATTTTTATAGGCACAAAACGAAGAGTGGGTTTAAGAAGGATGTTACTTGTATTAACCAAAAAAATATAATTAGCAAAGAATATTTCTAAAGGCATATAGCTTATCTGCTTTATGGTTTTTTAAATGTCAATATTGAGTTTTGAAATTAAAATTAAGCAACTTACCACTTAATGTCTGAGTTTGTCTTCAGTTTTTAGTTAAACTCTTAAAAATACAATATTTAAGGCCTAGAGTTTATTCTTATTTGCATTTGGGTCATTAATGGTGTGTCATTCTTTCATGTGAATGTCAAGGTTAGAAGGTAAGTGAATGTCAAGGTATAGAAGGTAATTAAGTGGTTGAAGTAGCATGGAAATAAATTATAAATTGAAATGTAGTTTTATGTTAAGTATGTTTACTCTTCTTCAGTATTGTTATTATGTCTTAAAATTAACAAAAATTGAGTACCTACAATTGTAAGCCTCCCCAAATAATTCTTTAAACTTTTAAAAGATTCAGCATGTAATAACTTCATCTTCATACACAATCAATGTTTATAAAATTGATTTATAGTTGTCAATAGCCATATTAAATGAGCAGTGAATACCGTTCTGAATTAATAAAAATTACAAAGAAAATCTTATGAACCAGTTATTGTAAATGTTGTCTAATCCTTAAAACCTTCATTGATCTCATTTTAGCCGTATGTGGCTCTCCCCTACATTTGAAAACCCATAGTTCTCTTCTGTTTGTTATTGTACCTTGCACCGAAGTTCTGTTAACATGTGTTTTAATCATCTGTTGCCCAAACATGCATTGTAACTATTAGGTGCTCAAAATAAAGAAGCAGGAAAGAAAAAAAAAGGGCAAAGGTCACCTCCGGAATACTGGCAAATCAAAATTCATTTGAGCCTATTTCTTTGTCTATAGAAACACTTTAAGATAGCATCTTAAAACTTGGTCAAAATCACATTTAAGAGAGTCCAGTGCTTGGTGGAGGTTGGTTATTGGTCATTTCCTTCATACCATCCAGACAACACACTCTTCCCCTATAATGATAGAATTCCTTAGGCACCTTTCTGCTTCTGCACTCCCATCACTTCCAGGTATCTGGGCTTCTGAAAGGTTTGTCATTAAAAACTAGAGCTATGTTACACTTCATTTCTCTCTGGGAAATCTCTCGTTTATCTGAAAGAAAATGGCAAGCAGGGAAAAATCTGGAGGTCTTCAATGACCATAAGTCAAAAGCAAAATGAACAGAGGATCAGTTATCCTTCACTGAAATGAACTCCCTTCTATATAAAGAGACTACTCCCCAGTCCTGGAAGTTTTTAAGTGGCGGTAATTATTAAATGTCAGATGGTTTATTTTTAGATTGGATATCAGGTGGGAGGAGGGACTAATAAACCTAACCTTTCTACTCTTCAATTCTAAAAGGACTAGTAATGCTATTTGTAGGAGAAAGCTGAAAGAAAAGGCCACAGCTTAAAAAGACACATTTAAGAGTTCCATTTTGCTGGATTCTTGATAGTCAAAACCAAATTGGAAACAAAAACCAAAATACCATTGACAATCAATAAATATCCAAATATCCAATAATAAATATCCAAATAAGTAGAGAAATGTACCACTAATGTACCATGGATGGAAGACCAATTCTTCCTAAATCTATAAATTTAACATAATTCCTACCAAAATCCAGCAAGATTTTTAAAAAGATTTATTTATTTTAAAGATTTTATTTGAGAGAAAGAATGAGAGAGAGCATGAGGAGGGGGAGGGATCAGAAGGAGAAGCAGACTCCCTGCTGAGCAGGGAGCCCGATGTGGGACTTGATCCTCCATGTGGGACTTGATCCCCGGACTTCAGGATCATAACCTGAGCTGAAGGCAGTCGCTTAACCAACTGAGCCATCCAGGCGCCCTAAGACTGATTTATTTTAAAGAAAGGGCAGAAGGAGAGGGAGAGAATCCCAAGCAGACTTCCCACTGAACACAGAGGCTGCTGCAGGGCTTGATCTCAGGACTCTTGAGAGATCATGACCTGAGTCAAAAATCAGAGTGGGATGCTTAACTGACTGAGCTACCCAGGCACCCCCAGCAAGATTTTCTTATAGACTGATAACAAGCATACTCTAAAATGTGTATGGGAAGGCAAAAGACAAAGAACAGGACAAAAGGACTAAGACAATTTTTAAAAAGAATAAAATGAACAGTAATCAACACTGTGTGATACTGGTGGAGGAAAAGACATATAATGGAACAGGGATTCCAGAAATACACTGAACAAGTCCAACTGATTTTTTACCTAAGTGCAAAAGCAACAGAGAAAAGACGGCATCTGGGTGGTTAAGTCCGTTAAGTGTCTGCCTTTGGCTCAGGTCATCTCTGGGGATTCTGGGCTCGAGCCCCCACATTGGGCTCTCAGCTTCTCCCTCCCTCTCTTTCTCTCCCTGTGCCCCTCCCCATTGCTCATTTCTCTCTCAAATAAAATATTGAAAAGAAAAAAAAAAGCAGTCTTTTAAATAGTGCTATAGCAATTGGAATAAACAGGTTAAAAAATTAACTTAAATCTAAGAAAACTGCAAAGCTTTTCAAAAAAAACAAAACTAAAAATCTTCAGGACCTAGGAGGACTAGGGCTAGACAAAATCTTCACACTTGACAATAAATGCCTGATACATAAAAGGAAAAACTGATAAACTGGAACTCATAAGAAGTAAAAACTTTTGCACCACCAAACATGCTGTTATGGGCTTGGAAAGAGCAAGCTATAAAAAAAGAAAATATATGCAAACTATCTATCTGAAAAAAGGACTAGATTATACAATTGACTATGTACAGTTCAAACTCATGTTCACAGGTGAACTGCATAAAGAATTCTCACAGCAGAAAAATCATTTATAAAATGGATAAATATAAAGAAATATGTGGAGCATGTGAAAAGTTGTTCGACATTATTAGCTATTAAAGAAATTCAAGTTGAAACCATAAAGAAGGGCACCTGGGTGGCTCAGTCAGTTAAACGTCTGCCTTCAGCTCAGGTCATAATCGCAGAGGCCCCCATGGGGGGCCCCCCTCAGCTGGGAGTCTGCTTCTCCCTCTACCCTTCATCTTGCTCCTGTGCACTCTGTGCACACTTATGCACTCTTTCAAATAAATAAAATCTTTTTTAAAAAATAAAAATAAAACCATAATGAAGTATCACTATCCAAATGGGTAGTGTCCAGAGGTTATACTAAAATGAAATGGCTATCAGAACACTATCATGGCAAAACCGCATCTATTTCCAATGATGCAGAATCAGCATTCAGTGAATCTCAACAGAGAAGCTATCCTTTACTTCTTTAATTGCTGACTTTTCAGTGGACAATCCGGGTATATAGGTATATAATGAAAATCTTGAACCTTGAACACAGAATGATTGATTCCTTCACCCTTTTGAAAGTAAGTCTTTTTGCTGTAAAGGATCATGGAAGTAAGGCAGATACGACTGAGAAGCACTTATTGAATATAATACAAGCCACTGTAAAAAAATGCCCAAAGGACATAAATTTAAAAACATGTGCTAGCAAATACTACTCCATTATCCCTTGGACATACAGCAAAGGAGAAAAGGATGAACAAAGACCAGTTTGTTTAGACAGGGAACCAAGAAAAGTTTAGAAAACACTATGCAAATGGCCCATATAGAAGAATATTTCCTTTTTGGCACTCAAGGGACGATCAAGATGCAATACTTTTATAACCTCAAAGCATCTAGTAAAAGTTGCAATTATCACAATATTCTAGGGAAAAATTTATATTTTAGAAGAAAAATTAGAGCATTACTATGTCTAGTACTTTTAACACAAAAGCCAAGAATCTCCCCTTCAAGAGTTAACAGAAACTGGGGAGAAAGATGTGTTCAAGACTCATCACTCATTTTTCTAAGTCAGCTTTGTCATTCATTGCTCCAGGAATTTAGCCAGATCCCTCAAACCCAGGTGGTATCCTTCTTAGTGCTCTCTCTACACCTGTTTCAAAGCACTGACCACAATGTATCAAAGTTAATGTATACAAACCCTCTACTAGACTCTATGAAGGTAGAGATTCTATGTCTATTCTATCCACCACACCCAGCACAAGTTCTAAAACACACTACTTGTTAGTGCAAAGATAAGGCCCACCATTTATTAAGTGAAATGTGAAGTTTCAAAACATGATCTTTAATAAAATAAATCTAAAAGTCTAAGGGTATATTTTTATACCATTATCTCCAGACTGCAGAATGGAAGATTTTCAGAGTTTTGTGTTGTACAAACTTTTTACTAAAATATTTTTATATCACAGTTAGAAAATACTAAAGCTTCTCCTTTTAGGGAAAAAAAAAAGTTGATAAGAGATTTCCTCCCTTATTTTTCTCATCTACCACATCCAATGCCCTTTTCTCCTAAACCATACCTTCATCCTTTTAGGATTGCTTCACTAATTCTCCCTTTTGATGCCTCAGCTGAGAAACAGTTTGGGGTTAGGCAGATAAGCAGTATGTTAGAAACAGCACACTTTCCTCCAAGTCAGGCTTAGATATGGAAAAGGAGTACTTTTCACCCCAGGTGAGAATAATTTCTGTAACAGGAAAATTCAGAATTGGACACTATTGCAAATTACTTATAAAAGGGATGAATTACTTGTAAATCATAGTATTTATTTAGTTTTCAAGGCTCCCTATTACTGGGCTATAGCAAAATGCTTGTCATTTTCTAAACCTAAATTTATACTTCTCAATACCAAAGATAAATTACTGTAATTTTTCAGTGAAGCCAGATTCAGTAATTATTTAAAATATTTTAATGTTTTTTAGTGTTAGCCAAGAAAACCACCTGACACTTTACTATCACTATGAAAGTTTATAAATATTTTAAGTACTACCGTTTTTTCTTTCCAGGTTAGTCTTTTCCTCATTCATTTAAAAAATCAAACTATTTGCACATTATTTTCAATATTCTTTACAGAAATTATTTCCAATTATGATTTTTATTACAACCTTTTTATGCAACACCACTTTGGAGCACAAAATGGACTTCTGAATCCATAAGAGTGTCCACCTAGAAAGCCCCACAAAGTATTTTCTTGGAAATGCCTCCCAGTGCTTTTGCTTCAGAATAAATCACAAGTTTCCTATGATTAATATAGGCATTACTTGCCATTGTTCAGCTAACACCATAAATCTGCTCTAATTATTTCTCTATGATAGCCTCTAAGACAGAAAGCTCTTATTTTTTACTGAAAATTTTCTATAGACCTGCCACAGCACTACCATGAAGAAACTTAATCAAATGTTAGGTCTTTGTTTAATGAATGGTGATGAGCAAAAAAAATTTTTTTTAAGATTTTATTTATTTATTTGACAGAGAGAGATCACAAGGAGGTAGAGAGGCAGGCAGAGAGAGAGGAGGAAGCAGGCTCCCTGCTGAGCAGAGGCCGATGCAGGGCTTGATCTCAGGACTCTGAGATCATGACCCGAGCTGAAGGCAGCGGCTTAACCCACTGAGCCACCCAGGCACCCCTATGATGAGCAAAACTTTAATAATAAAGAACATAGGCTTCTGGGAAATGCCCAGAAACATGGTCCTAAGTCCATCCACTTCTTTGTTGCTTGTATTACTTTCAAACATGAACTTTTTATTCCAACCAAGGCTATCTTCCTTCTTCACTGTTCTCTAAGTGGGGCTGCTCCTTTTCTGTTCCATTTAGTATCACTAGCTTCCCAGGTTCTCAAAACTTAAGACCCCTTACATGCTCAGTCATCAAGTACTGTTAACTCAGCTCCCTAATCATTCTATTTCTAGCATTCCTGCTGCTTCTACTACTTCAAATTTAGCTACATGTAAATCTAGGTTTGGCACTCACCGCTTCCCTCTAACTGATCCTACATACCAGTGCCAAAGTAATCTCAACACACTTTATAGTCTCATCACAGCAGGCCCATCAGAATCCTGATCTTTTCCAGCCTCACCCACATCACATCCCAACTCTTTTGTGTAGACTTAATCACCTGGCTTCCTCCTCAGGCACTCTGTAATGCTCTATCATGTTCCCTTCTTCTCCACAGTTTCGTATCATTTGTGTTCCAATTTAAACTCCTTCATTAAGTCTTCCCTAATAATTCCTTTCTCTCAAATGTTCTCCACAGCCAGCACACCCCCCCCCGAAAAGAGTAACCTCTCCCTTCTTAAATCCTCTTTCCACTCTGAACACTTAAAATAGCTGAACATACACATTCTTATCTTCCTAGCAAAGAGAACACCAACAGATACTCTTTCGCATTTTCCTCCTAGTAATCTCTTGGAATATAGCAGACACCAAAATACCAAGTGGGATGTTCAGTCTCAACTCCAGGCCTATTCTTACTCTGCTCCTTCTTTTTGAACCGAGCTTTTCTCTCCCTTAGCCTGTAAACCCCACCCTTCAAGGTACAACCTAACAAATACTGCATTCAAAAACAATCCCATTTCTCTGGTGATATATATAGCACCTATTTGGATATCTGTAGTAATGTTTTCCAATGTTGTTTAATTCTGTTTATGACCTCCCCAAACTGTGCCATTCTCTACACCTCTTAAACTCCCCCTTAACCGGGGCGCCTGGGTGGTTCAGTGGGTTAAGCCACTGCCTTCAGCTCGGGTCATGATCTCAGGGTCCTGGGATCGAGTCCTGCATTGGGCTCTCTGCTCAGCAGTGAGCCTGCTTCCCTCTCACTCTCTCTGTCTGCCTCTCTGCCTACTTGTGATCTCTGTCAAATAAATAAATAAAATCTAAAAAAAACAAAAAAAAAAAACAAAAAACCTCCCCCTTAACCAACATCCATCTCTGAACTTATTTATACCATTTGTTATCCTATCCTATTTTTGCCACTCAAAAGCTGATCCTCCTTCAAAGCCAAATCCAGCTGGGCACAGTGGCGCACCTGTAGTCCCAGCTACTCGGGAGGCTGAGGCAGGAGGATCGCTTGAGCCCAGGAGTTCTGGGCTGTAGTGCGCTATGCCGATGGGGTGTCCACACTAAGTTTGGCATCAATATGGTGACCTCCCGGGAGCGGGGGGGACCACCAGGTTGCCTAAGGAGGGGTGAACCGGCCCAGGTAGGAAACGGAGCAGGTCAAAGACATCCAAAAGACATTCTGTTCAGTCTTTCTCTAATGTCTCTCCAGGTTCCTATGCAACTTCGACAAATACAGTACTCAACCACATTTCAACTTAAATTTAGCTGTATTTATGTCTGTGCCCCCTTAAGAATTCAGACCAGGACTCCTAATATTTCATCTGTCTTCACAGCAACTTAAAGGTATTCCAAGAATGACTTGCATTTGAATAAATAACAGCAAAAAATGGTTTGAAACACCATTTTTCAGAACTGAAACATACAAAAAAAAAATCCTGTAATAATACTTAAGTGAGTTAAACTCGGCCTCCCCCTTCCCCAGCCAATGTCCAAGTCCTAACTCAAATACCTGTGAATGGATCTTATTTAGAAATAGGATCTTTGCAGATATAATTAAGTTACAGATCTTGAGATGATATCATCCTGGCTTTAGGGTGGGCCCTTAACTCATTGACTACTATCTTTATAAAGGAAAGAGAGATCTGACAGAGGGTAAAGCTATAAAATTGGAGGCAGGAAATGGAGTGATGAGTCTACAGCCTAGGATTGCTGGCTGCTACCAGAAGGAATCAACCTTGACACCACCTTGACTTCAGACTTCTAGCCTCTAGAACTGTGAGAGATAAACTGCTGTTGTTTTATGCTACTAAGTTTGTGGTAAATTGTTAAGGAAGCCCTAGGAAACTGGTAACACCTGAGTAGAATGGCATTTTAAATACCCAGAAAAATAAACTTTGTTTTTATTTTCAAAGATAAGAATAATAATAAGAATCTTAGGAAATAGAGGAGTTTTATTTTACTAAAACTGTATTTTACCTAAATTTATGAGATCAATTTTATTTCTAAATTAGTGGCTTATCTTAAACGGAGTTCAGTGCAACTTCTCAATATAAAATGTCCTGTGTTAAGGATACAGTTTTAAAAGTTTTAAAATCAAAGTTATATATGCTATAATAAAAAAAAAGTCATGCTATTTCTAAAGCAAATAATGATGATGAGTAGATGAAGTTCTATTTTATCATTGTATTTTCACTGCAGTATAAATCTTAATGTTCTTAGTAGTGAAGGTTCATATTTCCAACCTAATTTAGTATTAAGTATGGATCAATATTTTGTTTATTCTCGATTAAAAAAATTTAACCCTTCCCTTTTAACCCTTACGCCATGTTTCTAAGCTATCCGACTTTTGCTTTAAGTCAGTGTGCTTAAGGAATACAAAATTAATTTTACAAGCCTAAACCAACTCTAAAGCCCTCAGATTCCAAATATATGTATGATTGTGTATTTTGCTAATTTTGCTTACCTAAGACACTGACATCTTCCATTAGTAGATAAAATCTATTATAATAACATTGCTGACAGCATATATATATTTTGTCTAGGAAGGGCCCTAAAATAAATGTAGATTGTATTTTAAAGAGCATGAGCCTTGGGGCGCCTGGGTGGCTCAGTGGGTTAAGCCGCTGCCTTCGGCTCAGGTCATGATCTCAGGGTCCTGGGATCAAGCCCCACATCGGGCTTTCTGCTCAGCAGGTAGCCTGCTTCCCTTCCTCTCTCTCTGCCCGCCTCTCTGCCTACTTGTGATCTCTCACTGTCAAATAAATAAATAAAATTTAAAAAAAAAAAAAAGAGCATGAGCCTTTATATTAAGTACTACTAAGTACAAACTTAGTTTTAAAATATTTTCAAACTTTTGGGATGCCTGGGTGGCTCAGTTGGTTAAGCCGCTGCCTTCAGCTCAGGTCATGATCCTGGGGTCCTGGGATCGAGTCCCGCATCGGGCTCCTTGCTTGGCAGGGAGCCTGCTTCCTCCTCTCTCTCTCTCTGCCTGCCTCTCTGCCTGCTTGTGTGTATTCTCTCTCTCTCTGACAAATAAATAAAATCTTTAAAAAAAATAAAATAAAATAAAATATTTTCAAACTTTTGAAAATCATTTTAAAAATATTTTTTTTTTAAAAATCAAGAGTTTTGTTCTAGTGAAACGTTTTAAATTATACCTTCAACATAAAAAAAGAAACAAGTACAGATCACTTAAAATTCTGCCCATTTTTCTGACTTTAGCCAAGTTCATAAAACAAACCAAATTTAGTCTTTGTGTCCACAGATCCTGTCTTCATGCTTTAATAAAAATGCTTTTTTGCACCAAAAACAAACAAAAAATAAATTTGGTAAACATGGGGCGCCTGGGTGGCTCAGTGGGTTAAGCCGCTGCCTTCGGCTCAGGTCATGATCTCAGGATCCTGGGATCGAGTCCTGCATTGGGCTCTCTGCTCAGCGGGGAGCCTGCTTCCTTCTCTCTCTCTCTGCCTGCCTCTCAGTGTACTTGTGATTTCTCTCTGTCAAATAAATAAATAAAATCTTTTAAAAAAAAAATTGGTAAACATTAGTTTACATGAATTTGGTAAAGCAACTATTTTCTTAGACATTACAATCCTCTGAAGCTTGACATTTAACTGCAGTCAATTTCAGCATGTGAAGTACTAAAATTAAATTACTAGTATCAATTCTTGCACTCATTTAACCTATAAAGCCATGAAAATTAGTTAATTATTGCTGATTGAAATGCCATCTCTTCTCTGTTGCTTTAAAAACTACCTTAAGTATGTGCATATAATAAAGCCATGTCATTTTGCTACTATATGCCAAGTCCACATTAGACAAGATACTATGTTCTTTTCCATAATGTAGAGATGGCATAAGCCATTGAATCTAACACCTTACTGGAGGAGAAAAGCCACCTGGCTCAACTATGAGCCATGGAGGTACAGTTTTGGTTACCATGATCCTGTTTATCACAAATCTCTTCCAGGATCCAAGAGAGGATTTATAACTGGTTCAATGATATATTTTTTTAAAAGATTTTATTTATTTGACAAAGAGATCACAAATAGGCAAAGCAGCAGGCAGAGGGAGAGGGGGAAGGAGACTCCCTGCTAAGCAGAGAGCCCAACATGGAGCTTGATCCCATGATTCTGAGACCATGACCTGAGCCGAAGGCAGAGGCTTAATCCACCCAGGCACCCCATAATGATATTTTTTGTATTGCAATTTTGCTTTTTATCTTATTATACTTACTAGTTAATAGAAAACAATGGTGCTATGTTTTCCAAGAAGTTTTTGCTATCTTAAGGTAATGTGAAAATCAATTAGAGAGGCACAAAAGAATCAACCTACTCTAGACTACATTACAGTCTTATTTCACCTACTCAGCTTTCAAATTTCTAAAAATCTCAACCACTTACACATTATAAAATAGGAAGCAAGTAAAACAAAATGAGAAATTCTTTTGAGTAATGACTATTTAAAAAGCCAGCTACTGGGGCACCTGGGTGGCTCAGTGGGTTAAAGCCTCTGCCTTCGGCTCAGATCATGATCCTGGGGTCCTGGGATCAAGTCCCATATCTGGCTCTCTTCTCAGCAGGGAGCCTGCTTCCCTTCCTCTCTCTGCCTGCCTCTCTACCTACTTGTGATCTCTGTCTGTCAAATAAATGAATAAAATCTTAAAAAAAAAAAAAAAAAAAAGCCAGCTACTTTTTCAAAGGAAATCATTCTTGAAAACTCACTGAAAGAAAAAAAACAGAACTTGGGTAAAAGTGAAGTTTAAAATTCTATTTATGGGGTTATCTTTTTTGTTCCAGAAAACCCTGCTTAATTTTTTTCCATTCTATAGCAAATTAATGTTTAGAAGCTAGGTGGGAGAAGGCCACTCAATGCACTGTGAATAAATGTGGTTTATTAACACGGGCACTGCCACAGATGATAGATGTAAAGCTAACAAGCATAATATAAAAGCACCACCTAGCCTAAGACTGATTCCCCTACCCACATCAAGACCACTCAGAGTACCACCATACTATAGCAACATAAAATAAATAAATGTTCACAATCTCTCAGTAATTAGGAAAAGGTAAACATGCTAAAGACAGTGTTTTAAACACATGAAGCACTTAATACTTCTAGAAGAATCTTCAATAAAATGGCATTTTAAATATTTCTGGTCTCATTTAATGGTTTAAAATTGCTTAAAGGGGGCACCTGGGTGGCTCATTTGTTTAAGCATCTGCCTTCGGCTCTGGTCATGATCCCAAGGGTCCTGGGATCCAGCCAGCTCTCCCTGCCTCTCCCCGTTTGTGCTCTCTGTCAAATAAAGAAATATCTTAAAAAAGAAAAACAAAAGTTGTTTAAAGAACAAACTATAGCTTATAAAGAGGTATCAAGAATTAGTTTCTGATGACAAAATTCTTCATTGGAAACTTTACATCCAAAGATAAAAATAACACAGAAAGTCTAAAATGCCAGGTTATGCAAATTTATAATACAAAGAAAAAAACAGACCTCTTATAGATCTGCTCTTGGATTCTGTTAGAGATTTGGTAATAAAAGAATACAGGAACCAAACTGCCCCCACAAATCTAAAATGAGCTAATAGACCTTCTTTTCCAAAACCCTCTTCAATATGCTTCATTCTCAAGGAAAAGTTTAACTTCACAGATATCTAAGTCAGCTTTATATATTTTGCAAAGGCAACCCAAATTCTCACAAAATCTTGTTTTTAAGATTTTAACTTATTTGAGAGAGAGGGAGAGAGTGTAAGTGAGTATGGGGGCGGGGGGCAGCCAGAGAGGGAGAGAGAATCTCAAGGAGACTCCACACTTAGTGCAGAGCCTGACACAGGGCTCAATCTCAAGCTTGATGTCATAACCCTGAAATCCTGACCTGAGCTGAAATTGAATCAGATGCTTAACCAACTGAGCCACCTAGGCACCCCATAAAATCTTGTTTTCGTCTCAAATTCTGTATAGGCAAAATTCCCTTACATTCCACTAACAGTATTAAAGATAAATATGCATGAGGTCAATTAACGACCAAAACAATATTAATCATAATCCTTCATTAATTTATACTAGATGCTATTAATATTTAACTTAAATTTACAACCCCATTTTGAGTAATTTATTTAATTTAATGTACTTTACTTAAATTGTTACGGATCTAAAAGTACATATGCAAATTATTAATTTATAGAAACACTATAATTATTATGTAATTAAATTAAAAAGACTTTCAAAACATCTGAAAAACTTGATTTCTTAAAGAATTGTTTTTAGTGCATAAACAATTTT
Organism: Mustela nigripes; assembly: GCF_022355385.1. Lineage (NCBI taxonomy): Eukaryota > Metazoa > Chordata > Mammalia > Carnivora > Mustelidae > Mustela > Mustela nigripes. The sequence continues at coordinate 79,175,827 of NC_081570.1, read as the reverse complement.
AGAACATAAAAAAATTAAATTAAATTTTAAAAAAAAGAACTGTTTTAGGTCAGCTTACTTTTAACTTCCGCTTAATACGACACACTTAATTAGCTCCTAGATATTATTCATTGAGATATTGTCAACATTTCTTTTCAGCACTTGACATAATGATGGGTTGAATAAACATGGTAGAACTCAAATGTAAGCTACTTTTTTTTTTAATTCCCAAGCCTAGGCTACACACAAAAGCACTAAGGATCAAACATAAACATCCACAAGGGAGACAGCAGAAGCTAACAGGCATTGCAGACTACTCACACTGTGACTTCAAGATTGAACAGAGCCCTCCAAATTTTAAAAGTTATCTGCCATAGTTTTGTAGTACAGATCTTGCATATACTTTGTTCCATGAATTCAATGTCAGTGCTACTCCTGTGATATGTAAGAAAACTCAATGAAAGTAATCAAATACTAAGAATAAGATTTTTGTTGCATAGGGGTGCCTGGGTAGCTCAGTGGGTTAAAGCCTCTGCCTTCAGCTCAGTCATGATCCCAGGGTCACAAGATCGAGCCCGAGCCCCGAATCGGGCTCTCTGCTCAGTGGGGAACCTGCTTCCCTCCCTCTCCGCCTGCCTTTCTGCCTACTTGTGATCTCCGTCTTTCAAATAAATAAATAAAATCTTAAAAAAAAAAAATTTTTTTTCGTTGCATAGAGTTGAGTTTCAGAGGGCCACAAACCATTATCTAAGACTTTTTCTGCCTTCTGCCCCCCATGAACCAATCTGTGTCTGTTCTGAGATTGTATCACCCTCACTGTGAAAGCATGGAAAGAAAAAAGATAAAAGACTGTATCTTTTGGTAAATACAAGGAACAAAAATTAGACTAATGATTTTGAATAAGATACGTTTTTGTTTTATCCAGTAAGTACATTTTATCATCTATGAAGGTTTTGTTCATTTGTTTATTTGTTTAAATCCAGTGGAATTTTCTTGAATGAGATATCACATTCCTTGAAGATGCCGCAAAAGTGAGGAATTACTATTACTAAGCATACAGTTTTAATACTCATCATCTCTAACAAAGAGAAAATGCCAGGGGAGCAAGCAAAGAGGGATTTTATTGTGGAGAAGTGAGGGAAGAAAAATAGAGTGAGCTAGTTTATTTGCAGTCATAAGTCATAAATCTGATTTTAAACATAAAGACAGTATAATATTTTAATCTAGATATTGCTCTAAGACATTTTGATGTAATTAAAAATTACAAATATTGTACTTACTCCCATTCTCTTTGTTGTTATTCAGAGAGCCAATCAGTTTGCTTTCATAGCTTCTCCTGTATCTAAACTTTTATCAGTCTGACATCTGGTTTCTTAACTGCTACTAATTAGAAAAGAATCCATGACCAGATAAAATTCTTACTTTACATTTAACTGTCAAGTTTTTATTTTCCTGAGGAAAGAAGATGACTGCCACAGAAGAAACCAAAGGAGACTTTTGGGAGTGGATATTTGTAGAAGTACTCAAATATAATAATTTAAAGAGGAAAACTTACCCACATTACACAGGGCATTTTTTTAAAAACTATTTCCCAAAGTTGCATCTTCCTTTGCCATCATACCCTCATTCGAACAACTCTAGAACCACATTATATAACAAACGGTCTGCTAGAACTATGCAAGTCAGAGAATGCTCCAACCAAAACTTAATAGTACCTGGCAGAAACTCAACCAAGTAGTTCAGAAGAATTAGTTTTACCTCCAAGCTGGTAAAAGAAATCTTCTGAATATATACACAATAGAAACCAAACTTTTACAGTTGGACATAACTTGCAAAATATAAGGGGAGAGGTACCCTCAAATCACACATCAGTGAGCACTAATTTGTTAAATATTTAGTAACAAAAGATGACTAGGCAAGATCGGACTTCATCTCTCCTACATGAGAATTTATAAAATAACTCTGATAATCTCATTCTGATCTAGTCAGATCATATAAGAATCCATACTTATCATTTATTATCAGGATATTTATGAAAATGTATTTGTTTTGAATAAAAATGTAATTAAGAAGAGTAAGGCATACTATTTTTACATCTTCTCTTTCTATAGTCTAGGGGCAAAGCTCTTAAGGAAAAAAACCCAAAATACTTTGATGTGAACCTGACACCTTCTATATAAGCAAAAAGGAAAAAACATAGTTGAAAAGTCCGAAATTTTTGAATTTGGGGGACAAGGTAGATAGAGGGAGATATACTGTCTTCCAAGTAGGAAGTGTACAAGCTGACTAAACATTATTTTTTAGAGGATCATTTTAGATGAACATACAATAATTATTAAGATTATTTGAGGGACAAGTGGAAAATGAGAGCCAAGTTTTATAAAGATTAATTCAAGTGAACATATTTACAATCGAATTGGAAAATCCTTAGCTCCTTGGCTAAATTAAAGCAGTCATTTACTGCATCAGTGTGTATTTTCAAGCAAATACAGAAGCAAAACTCATTAGCTCTTTAAAAAATACACACATTTAATGTTGGTCTGTTTTAATTCTAAGTAAAGCAATTCCAAAAATACAAACTGAACATCAGAGCCATGTGGAACCACCATGATAAAATAAAACAGACATTCACAATAATTACGTCTAAAGACAGTTCAGCTTAATAAATCATCTTCCAGGTATACTAAAGAAAGAACTACTAAAATACTGCTGGTGTTCAGTTAGAATTAAAGGACTTTGGGGAAAATGAAATAATATGATACAGGTGGAGTGAATAAGGTTACACGGGATTTACATTTTCCATTACCCCTAGATATAAACAAACATTCAAAATCAACACAAACTCTGTGTGTTATTCAAAATATTGCAGCTGCAGGAAAGGCAACGTTAAATTAATAGCTAGGGGAAAATCAAGTTTTGGTGGAGGTAAACAGAAGTGACAGTTTTTAATTTGCACTTTTGTAAAGCTCATTTATACCTGGCCAACCAGGAACCAAATGCAGGACAACGAAGTTCTCTGCTTCTTTTGGCTATAATGTGACAAGGAAAGGTCATCTTTTGAAGATGTTTAAAGAAATAAAGCAACTTTCTTTATAAACAGTCAAATAATCAATCAATGGAATAAATAAGTACTAACCCACATTTTTACCGCTCTGTAACCACTACACTTTACATATTTTTCATTTTGGCGGCAAATTCCCCAATTTTTAGGCAAAATCCACCAATCACTTTTAAGAGTAAAATGAATAGCCACCAAAATAAGAATATTCTTCTGTTTACTCTTTGGCTAAAAAAGAAAACAAACAAACAAAACAAAACAAAAAGAAACAGAAGACAACTCTAACACTGGTGATAAAAGAAACTGGTTTTTTACATGTAAAATAAAGTTATCAATTTAAATCTTGGTACATTTTATAAAAACAAGAGGTAATGTTGTAATAAAACAGTAGTAGCCTTGTCAGGCACCATACTGTTTGTTAACCCTGTGCAATAAAATACTTTGTTCATACTACACTTATTCAACATGACTAACATTTACTACAGACATTTCAGGAATCTTCACGGGACTCCTATAGACTTACTGTTAAAACTGAGAGACATTTACAATCAAATGTGCCATGAAAACTTGAAAACGTTACTTCCAGTAGGAGATAATGTTCATATTATTTGAATTGGTTTTAGGTACTGAACAGCTGAGTTACAAGGACTGAAAGTGAAAAGCATTCTAAAAGCCCATGAACACTGTTGTTCACACCCTTCTTCAGAACACACTAAACTTTAAACTTGTCTGACACATTTCTCTTCATACATAGCAAGCAACAGCACCCAATAAAAGCCTGAGAAGAAATGCTGCTGTGTAAATACTGCAACTATTCCTGAAAAAAGAATTATGGGATATATACTCCAAAGCTGCCCATTCCCATAATTTGTATTGCATAGGTCACATAATCACACACATATATATACACACCTGTGTATATATATGCACATGCAAAGAATATATTAAGACGACAATGAAGTCTAGTCACAGAGCAATTTACAGGCTCAATATATTTTTTACACTTTGCTTGAAAGAAAATTTCAATATTTTACAGTCTTTTAGTAGGCATTATATACACTGCACTTTATGAAATCTGAAAGGTATTGAAATAATTTTTTTCCAACATTTTGGCAACAAAACAGACAACGTTTCTCCAAATACTTGTGCTATATCTATCTACATGATCTGTTTGATCTGATAACCACTAATCACAAAAACTGACTCAATGGAATAATTAGAAAAATTATCTAACACCATGCATGGATCTGAATCATTTTTAATATCCTATCCTAGAAACATTCTACAAATCTTAAGATTTAAAAAATTAAGTCTCTGTTCTGATTTTTAAAAGATATCTTTTTATGACAATATCCATAACATTGACAGGTACATGTTAAGGCTAGTATCATCTCCTTTTTTGAATTTTTTTTTTTTTTTTTTTTTTTTTTTTTTTTTAAGAAAGATAGTAAAAGCCAGACTCCTTTATCCTTTAGGGCTTTGAACTGTACCTACAGAAAATGAGAGTGCAGTGAACATAATGTTCAGTCCTACAGTCAGGATGCAGTTGCTCCTTCCCATTCCACAAGATACTGCACCTTTCCATCAAGTGTCACCCGACGAGCCAATACTCGGTATTTTTCACCACATGCTATTCTACCTGCAGCACCAAAATAACTGGTAATGGAGTTTTTTAGATGATTGAGTTGCAACTCCTGATCTGCTAAGTTATTCAAAATCTCTGTGTTGAGTTCATCAAATTGGTAATCTTCTTTGCCTTCATCATCTTTTACAATTTCTGAGTTCTGAGTCTGGAGTGCTCTTCTTGGAAGACGACCCCTTCTCCTCCGTAAATGTGGTATTGCAGCAGGCCAAGATCTTCCTGTACGAGTTCTTTTTCTGGAGTCAGATAATCTATGGAACAAGAAAGGTCATTAACTGTCTACTGAGTTTATAAAGCTTATCTTGCCCAAACAATATATTCTCAGATTTTTTTTCTATCACTCTACTGTAAGTATATACCCTTGCTGACATAAAAATCAGCCAAACCAAAACAATACATGCTATTTTTATAAATGGATTATCACTCGCCTTCGTTAGATTCCATCACCTTCTTGGGGCTGACCTTTGAAGAGCTTTTCTTCCTTAACAATGTACTATTAAGCTTAAAAGAATCAGAGGAAGTTTTTAATTACGAGGCCAATGAGACATATTCTTACCAAGAAGAGGCCTATTCATATTAGTCAGAAATCGTCAACAGTCTTATCATTAAAAAGAAGACAGTTCATTCACTCATTCAATGCAGTAAATACTTAATAAGCACCTACTTTATATACAACATTGTTCCATGTGCTTAAAAAGATGGTAGAACTAGAATAAATGTTCTCTTATTACCAGTTCTAGGGCTAGTGAAGTAATGTAATGAACTGGAATAAACATAAACTAGAAATCAGGGTACCCTGACTCTAGCTCTATGATATTGGCCAAATTCAAATCTCATATCCTCTGTCTTCTCTTCTGTGAAGAGGTCAAGTGGGGGGGGGTAGAACTAGATCATCTCTGAGGTCCTTTTTGACTCAGAAATTCAATGATTTTATAACCTTATAACAAGGGGAGAATATAGCCTAATAGCTAAATTCAAATTCACATTTAATTTGAATATCTAAATTGAATAGCTAAATTCAAAAATTACAATCACACTGCTCAACTCAACATCCCAGCTCTCTTATGCTTGTTAATAAACATGCTAGTCTGGGCATGTTTCTTAAAACTCTCTCAAGTTCTAGTTTTTTCATCTTTAAAATGGAAGTAACAAGACCTACAACTCAAAAGATTGTTTTAAGAATTAAATAAGACAATGTATAAAGGAAGATTAGCAAAGTGCTTGGATAAGAGGCCAAAACAGTTCACATTATTCTACACAATTCATTAAAAAATAAGTTACATTTTAAGCTCTTTAATACTCTGACTTTTGTATGATTTACATGAGCAGTTTCTAAATTGTGGACAAAAATTAAACTAAGGGAAGTATAAAAACTTGCAAACTATCTTCTCATAACTGACATATCTTTAATAGAGGTATCCTTCTAAAAAATCAGGTTAACTAAAATATTTGAGAAGTCTGCTACTGATAAAAATCCTGAGTTTAAGATCTTTTTAGTAACAAAAGGATGTGCATGTCTGATTCAGATATTTAAAAAAAGAAAAGTCTTCCTAAAGCAAGGCATACCTAAATATTATAAGTATAAAAAGGTCTCAGGGAAAAGAATATAACCTATAAACACCATTATACCTCTTTTCTGTGTACACAGCAAAATGACCTGATAAATATTAACAACCTAAGGAATCTACATATAGATTGCTTCTTAAACACTCAAAGGCATACTTGTATCACTTTCAAATGCTAAGAATGTATTTAATCATTACAAAGAAAAAATTATCTAGAAGAAAATTAGTAAGGAATAAGAATATAAAATATCTACCCATAATGCCTGGAAATGCTAGACGAGGTAGTTTCTTTTGCACTGGAAGCACCCGTGAAATCCACATCTGAGGTATTAGATGTATGTGCAGTTCCCTCAGTTCTCCTGAGACAAAAAAATTTAAATGGTATAACGACTATATTACATAACAATAGAAATACTCATTTTCCCCCAAAAGAAAATTCCTAGGATAGGAAAAAATAACTTTCTATTTACCCTATAGAAGAAGGTAAATCCAAGGTAGGATTCTCTGAAATTGATTCCTTATCCTGGAAAATAAAAAGTAACATTTAAAGCATGATTCTGAAGAAACTGGAAAAGATACTCATTTTTCAGTTAATTTCAAGCTTCTTTCCTCTCTGAAAACATATATTAACACATCCTCTTACCAAAGGTGGCTCAGCAGTTTTCTGAATCATTTTTCTTGTATATGGACCAGGTGGACGACCTACAGATTTTTTCTTTCCTTTTTTTTCTATGCCATTGCTTACTTCCCTGAAACATAAAACCATTATGTATTTAATCTCTGCATAAAGAAAATAAAAAGACAATGTATAATATACACCCTACTTACATAATAATTAGGTTATACTTTTTTTATATTAATGGTAATATAAAAAATTAAAATTGAATCTACAAGTTTAGTCAAGTGCATAGATAATACATTTCAATTTAAATATACATTTCTTGAGAAATATTTATGTATGAAAGGTTTAAGAAAAAGTGTTCTCTTTACTACAATTCTGAAAAATATATAACATCTTAAAGTTAAAAAGCAAAAACAAAAGCAGACTACTATACTGGATGGAAGATTTCTTAGTTTAGGTTGTTACTATGTGGGTATTTGGGAGATCTTTCAAGAATTTATTACTAAAAGTGATTACAAATTTAATAGTTACCCATGTGGAGCCAGGAAGTGTCTGTATTAAAATATTTTAGTTATAAACACAGGTTGCCTTTAGAAATGAGTATCTATCTATCTATCTATCTATCTCCTTGAATGATGTTTATCAGAGAATGAAGCCCAGGGTGGCAGAGTATAGAGGAAGGAATTCATATCAGGCAGGGAGTCATTCAAAAGACACAATCAGAAAGCTCTAGAAAACCATTTTTGAGACATGAAAGTAAATGTCAACCATTAGGAAGGGGGAAAAAGCAATAGTCAAGGACATCTCTAATTAACAGAAAGGAAAAAAAGAAAGGACAAATATCAACATACAGAACATCTACTTCATTTATTCAACAAACATTATCCACCATAGAAAAGGGGTATCAGATAATAGGAATACAAAGATCTTCCCTGTGCTAAGGGGTTCACAGTATAGTTAGAAGTTGACAAAGGTGTATACAAGCAGGCTAATAATTCAGTGCCATAAGAAAGTCACCCAGGAAAAATTAATTTAAAAACATGGAAAAGGAGGAATACTACTATATAATGGGCTAGAAAGAGGTAAATGGAGAAAACTAGAAAACAACTACTCAGACACCAAACTAAAGTTGGGAAAGTACAAGGAAGGAGAAAGTTGGGGAACTAGAGGAAAAAAGCTTAACTAGAACTATAATCAAAACTCTCAAGGATAAGGTAGATGGGGTATACATTTTTTTTTTGAAAGATAATCAACATTTATAGAGGACTCTTGGACTAAAGAAAGTACTCTCAGATTAAAAGTACCAATGCATATATAGGACCCAGAAGGAATAAACAATGCCTTTAACGAAAGCTGAACCATTTCCTGGTGGCATCAAATGAAAACCTGATAGCTAACATAGATGGAGTATCTTATTAATATGACAGGAATGAGAAAATTTGTGTAAACCTTTTTTCTAATTCATAAAATGGGCAACTGATAGCAAAGGGTTAATGATAAAATCTGAAAGTGCTAAGAATAAGTATGTTTTCCTTTAGGGAAAAAAAACTTGAAAGCAGTATCTACTTTATTACAAACTCAAATGGATATGAAACACTGTAATTTACCTTTTCTTACCTCCAAGATGACTATCTCATACCTTTTATTTGCTCCTTAAATTTCCCTCTCTGCACAATCCTCTCAGCCATTCTTCACACCTCAGTATTTCTTTGAGAAAATAGAAGCTACTAAGCAGTAACTTCAGTCATCTTCTAAATCTCTAGCAGAACTAGCATCTGTAGCCATTTTCACCCAATTTCAACAAAAGGGTGTAAGTCCTATCAAAAAGTCCTATCAAAAACATATTTATGTTCTAAATCCCTTCCCTTTTAGTTTCTCAAGGACTTTAAGATATCTTCAATTACCTTCCCTCTCTCTTCTCCACTGGATCATTCCTACCAGTATATAAAGATAGCTTCCAATTAATTTTCCATCTATTAAAAAGCCATCACTTGAGTACTTCCTTCCCCTCTTCAGCTTCCATTTGTCTACCTCTCTTCACAATAAAACTACTTTGGAGTGCTGTTGACACATGCCCTCCCTTTCTACTTTCTCCCTTCTCATTCAGATTTCTTAAAGATTTCCTTTCCTATTTTCCACTTTTCCTTTATTATCATCATTATTTTGAATCTGCCTATGCCCCTTTTATTAGTAGAAAAAGCCCAGTTTTGACATGTTAATTGAGTAGTGCTGGATTCAATCAAACCTTAACCCACTTCAATCTGACTTCTATTCTTTCCTCTCCAAAACAAAACAAAACAAAACAAAAACCCCTGTTTTTGTTAAGGTCACTAATAACAGAATACTATCTTTGGCAATAAACATTTTTCTCTCATCTTAAATCCACTTCTCAGCAGCATTCAATACTGTTTAATACATTAATCTTTCTTGAAACACTTCCCTTTCTCTTGGTTTTCAAAAACACCAAACTTTCTCAGCTTCCTCCTATCTCACTGATCATTCTTTTTAGTCTCTCTTGTTTATTTCACCTCTTCCAAATCTCCAAATGATAACAGGGCATTATTTGGGGCCACAGTAACTCCCTCCCCACCCCAGCTATTGCTTCCTAGGTAATTTCATTCATTTTCATGGCCTTATAAGTCAGCTTCCAAATTTGTATCATGTGCCCTGACCTCTCAGGAACTCCTGACTTACAGACCCAGAAGTCTATATCTAACATCATCATCACTTAGATATCCCTTGTAAAAATCTCAAATTCAATTAGTATGAGACAGAAGAATGCTTCACTCACCTTGCCAAATCTGCTCTTGCAGGGCTTGATAACAGATAATCACCACCCACCAGTTACTCAAGCCAGAAATCGGAGCATTATATAACTTCTTCACTCCTCCGTTTTTTTCATAAATTTAATTCATTAGTAAAGTCAATAAATTCTGCCTCCAACAGAGATCTTAAATCTATTTTCTCTCCATTTGACTGATAGCACTACTCAGACAATCTTTCACCTACACAGCTGCAGCAGTCTTCGTTTCCTTTGCTTCTATTCTTACCTCTATACCTATCCACTCTCCAAAGAGCATACAAAGATGTCTTTTTAAAAGATAATTCAGTCTGCTTACATCTTTAAATAGCTCCTCATCATTAAAAACAATCCGAACTCCTTAGGAGACCTACACGACTCTAAAGATCAAGTCCCACCCAACTTTCCAACACCTGATGCTGCTCTCTAGCCCTCATTCATCCCCTACTAGTCTGTGAGTTCCTAAAACATGCCTCACAGCCTTCATACTTATTATTTCCACCACCTGCAGTACTCTTCCCTTTGTTCTGCACATTGTTTGTCTCATTCTTTGAATTTCAGCTTAAGTATCATCTTAAATAGGCTCTCCTTAAGCTTCCTTCTTTAAAAGTAGACTGCTTTACCTATATCCATCCCAGAACAATCTAAACCCATATGCTATGTCCAAGATGGCCTAACATGACCTGTAATTGTTTTGTTTATCACCTTTCCTTCCCACTATACTATTAATACCATCAGGGCAAAAACAAAGTCTGTCTTGTTATTATATCTCCAGCACTTACATAATAAGATGCTTGATAAATGGAATGAATGGATGGATGGATGGATGGATGGATGGATGAATGAGAAATGAACAAACAAATATACAGGCCAGTACTTAAACTGTCTGCTAACAAAATCAACAGGACTTATTCCTGGAAAGCCTAAGATCTAAAATAAATAAATAAACATCTAAATTAAATTAACTCTTTGTACCTTGTCTAAGCAAGAAATTATAAACAGGAAAACAAATCAAGGTAACTACCACTTGTACTTTCAATTATACTAATGAGACTAAATAACACATTTTTAGTTACAAATAAGCTAAAGAGAAAAACTAAGCCACAGATCACTTTTACCTTGAATCAGATATAGGTTTGGATGCCTTTCTGCCTTTAATTTTAAATTCATGGGATGTTCCTTCAGGTTCTTTCTCTGCTTTGAAAGCCACATTTGGTGGCACAGGAGGAACACGAATTCGCAACCCAAACAAATGCTTCTTCTTCTTTATTTCTTTCCCAGACATAAACCTAAATTTTTAAAAAAATTAACTAAAAATTTAAAAACTGAACACATATACATGGCAGACCCTAACTCATAACTTTCAGATGTAAAGCCTTTATACATGAAAGTCCACCCAATACTAAAAAACTCATTCTTTCTCTTTGCTTTCCTTTCCTTGATTCTTATCTGCTCCAGAGCCACTCCATAGTAGGATATAATGGAGGAGTAAGGAGGGAGGGAAAGAATCAGAAGAGAAGAGCACATGTCCACTTCTAACTTTTTAAAGGAAGAAGAGTAAAGCATGGTCTTTTTTTAGTCCTAAAATGTGCTTTTCCATATTTCAGTGTCATCTGTTTAAAAGATTTCAAGAAAGGTTTAGGAAAAGAAGAATTCTATTTCAGAGTGGATCTGTGAGGGGAGAAACCTAGTCAGAAAGTAACAGCTGTTAAGAGTGGAAAAGGGGACCCAGTATGAGAGGTTCAAAAAATAAAAGGTGTCTCCAGTATGTCAGTTCCAGAATTGGAAATAACATGGAGCAGGGAAAAGTTATTTCCGTCTGGGTTTAGGTCTCTGAAAAATGTGTTTCATGACTGTTTCCCAAAGTCCTCAGGCTCCCTACTCCAAAACACCTCACCTACCTTCGTTCTACTAGGCCCTGCCTAACCTGAGGAACCACACACCAAATTGCTTGGAATATTCTTCCACTGTTACACAGGTTTGAGAAATGGGAGCTAATATTTCTATCATAATAGGAATAGATGTATTATTTCTGGTACCCTAAATTGGATTACAGAATTCACATCCCGTAAAGTACTTTTTACCAGTACAGTAACTGCTCAGGCACTTTATGGCTTTTTTAACTGGCCTAAGTATCTAGCTAGGCACTAGTATTATTACATTTTTAAGGAGGGAATGTTGTCTAGTTCAAAAGAAGCAACTTGTTAGAAACAAAAATTTTATAAAATAACTCAATGGTTGGTTACAGCCAGCCCGAACACTTAAAAATTTTTTTTCTATTGCAATTTTTAAGTGTTTTTTTAAAATGTAGACTTTTTTTAAAAAAAGGAAAGCCCATACAAGAATATATCAAACAATAACCAATTATCAAAAATTTAGTACTAATACTACTTTTCTCTGTTGACAATAACTAATCTTAAAATCTTAGAAGATCTCATAATCATTTTAAAACCAATATGCTCTACAGTATTTTCCACTATCGTTTAACATTTTCCCACCAGCTAAGATTTTATTTTCAGGAGACTGCATTATAAAAACAAGTCATCACTGAATATGTTTTTCAACTGAATAGGCCAAATTCCTAAGATATTGGTATGTCTGCCTCTCAATCACCATTCCCAGAGGATTGCTTTTCCCTTCTCCAACCCTTGAGAATCACTGTTTACTCAGACTAAAAAACAGGACATTAAAAAGTTTAAAATGGTTTGTACTAGTTCTAAACACCAATCCCACAAACCTTAAACAATGCCATTATTCCTTATACTTACTAAATGTCTCCCTCATAGGGATACACAAAATAAATCAACTTACATGGTCTTGTAATCATTTAATGCCTCCAGAACATGCTCATATCTTTCAGATTTTGGTGTGTCTGCCAGCTGTGAAGTATCAAGAAACAATTTAACGCACTATAATTTCATCAATTAGTAATATACAGGTGCTAGACAGAGGCAATGTGATGCAGAAGAAAAGTGTACTGACTAGTATACTGTCAGAAGATCTAAATTCTAATTCTAAATCCAGGTCCTCACTGACTAGCTGCATGATCTAAGGCCATTTAACCTCTTAAGATTGTTTCTTATCTATAAAAAGGGAAGTAAAAATCCTCCCCTAATTACTTCACTAGTAATTATGTGAATCAAATGATATGGCTGAAAGAACTGTAAACCGGAAAATGTTACAAGAATGGAATTTTCTTAGTTATTAAATTTAATTCTGTAATCTGAGAAAATAATATATTAGAATGACTTTAATATTAACCATATATTGGATCTAATAGATATTATTAGGGAGGAGTATAAAAAGTAATGAAAACATAAAATTTTATTTACCAATAATCTCCATAACTTTGAAAAATTCTGTGAAACTGGAGGGGAGGGGTTGTTTTCAGAAAACTTACAGATACTAGCCAGCCCTAAAACTCAAAGTGTCTCAGTAATATTTTATCATCAAAAATCATTTAAAAATCTATTCAATTCTAGAAAGTGTTTTTTTATTTCAAAAGGCTTCTTCAAGAGTCATTTCTGCCTCTTCTTCTAAGTTTAAAGCCTAGGGCTCAATAGCAAAAAAATTCTAAATTCTTATAAAGGGACCATTCTTAGTTAAAATCACAAAAACTTAAAAAAATAAATAAATCCAGAATATCATAGCTGACTTCCAAGAGTACCACCAGTATGTTTTTTATCAATTTATCAAAGCTCAGAATTGCTTCAAGAAGAGTAAACAAATCTGTCAGATAGAATGTTAGAGATAGAAGAAATTTACAGAGTCATCTACTCCAACTCTCTTTATTTTATAGATTAGTTAACAGATATAAAAGTTAAATGAAATGCTCAAATTCAATGGCTGGTTAGTGAAAGAGCTAAAATTCTGAACCCAAGTGACAATAAGTCCAACCATTCAACATTCACTAACAGCCCATACTGTGCTAATGCACTGGGTGCTTTTAGAAAATAAAAGAAATAGGACAGTCTGGTGCTCATGCCTCTATACCCTATTACTTCCTCCTACTGTAATTTCTGCAGTGTTCAATGAAAGAGAATTTCTATTAAAAAAGAAATAACACAACAGACATTAAAGCCTGAAGGACACTTGCAGTGTCCATGTAATTCAAGGTTCCATCAACACTGCAGTCCCTTTTATAGTACTGATACGTGTTCAACCTTGGTTTAAATACTAGCAATGATGAAAGCTGATGAGACACCCACTGAGGAAGCCCATTTCACAGGTGGACAAATCTTCCTTCCTGGAATTCTTCTAGTCCTCTCTTACAAGACAGTTCTTCAAATATTTGATAGGAGCTATCATGTCTAAGTATAAGATGCCTAAGTTTAAGAGTAGGTTGAAAGTTTTTAGCAAACACATTGGCTAATTTCATCTCTTCCTCATCCCCACCTCCTCACCTGAACTCTAAAATCTTATCAGATAAACTGATGAAATCAAGTATTCGCTATCATACACTGCTTCTTCTGAACTGGCTGGATGTGTATTTAAGCCTAAGAGCAGAACTTATTTGTAACTATTGTTAATTTGTTTTGTTTTCAGGTCAGTGTTTGAGATAATCTTTTCTCTTGATTCTGTCATCCTTCTTAAAATTAGACACAAAGACAGAATCCTGTGGCTCTCCATTAGAATCTCCCTCAAGAGTATTTCCAAGCCATTGAATGCTTCTGTTTCTATTATTCAACTGGTTACATATCCATTTTTTACTTTTAATTTTAACCAGTTCAAATTTTAGTACCTAATATGGAATTCAGTTACACTATGTTTATACTATACCTATAGCATTTGACTTACCAGTGTGGCTAACCATATAAAACGGGGGGGGGGGATATTTAATATGATTTATTCTAATAAAAGTGTTTTTCCTTATAGCTTTTTAAATCTTCACAAACCACAATCTGGAAAATGTACTCTACAATCTTGCTGAAAATCAACAACAAAACTATTTCTCAAATCTATTCCTCTTTTACTTTTTGTAAAGCACAATGAACTCTTTCTTTTGGTACTTGCTCTCTATGGTTTCTCAGATATTTTATCTGTAAGTTCCTTCAGCACTCCAAAACTACTTTCCATAGAACTATATATATTTGAACTTGCATTATGGGGCCAAGGGATCCCTTTCTGCATTTTGAAGACCCAAAGTACAGACATTATAGTTTAAATCAAATAATCTGTATTAAAACAGCACCATATTCTAAGTCTACCATCTGATCATGAGGTTTATAATACTGCTAACATAATATCCATTTTCGTTTCTCCCACCACAGACACTAATCTCACATTATGCTTTGACTCTCAGGGTTGTAAATTTCTTTATAGATATAAATGCTATTAGGTATAGTTATAGCTCTTCCTTTCAATAAAATATACCTTTGAATTACCAATATTGAATTCCATGCTGCCTAGGCTTAAGTATGCAAAACAGGGTTAAGTAATTTATTTGCTAACCTATACAGCTGTATAATAATACAAAACACTCAAAGCCTCAAGTATTGTTGTTAATCATATTTCTTATAATTTTCATTTTAAAATATTATACCACCTCTATTATACATTTTTTTTTCTCTAGCCAAAACATCGTACCTGCTATAGTATTTCATTTAAGTTTATGACTTTCTCCCTACATCCTTCAAAAGGTAGCACTCAATATACTACTCTGCTATGAATCTTTGGGGGCTGAAATTTAAGATTACCATTAACAGAAAAGTAGGCTGCCTTTATAAAACTAGGATTTCAGATCACATTAGAAATTAAGGACAAATAATAATAATTAGATTCTGAAGTATGAATATTTCTTTTTAACTCTCAAAACCAACCTGGTACAACAGTTATTTCCTCATTCTAAATAAAAACCCTTAAGCAACCTTTATTTGGATCTCAAATATTGCATTATATATTTTTACAATCTCAAAAAAAAAAATTACAAAACAACAGTTTCTCAAATTGCTCATTCAGTCTATATAAGGCACAAAGTCTCAAAGATGTAAAAGAAAGAAAACAAAAATCGCATAAGAAAACAGGATATAGAACTATCATTATGTTCCAGTATGTTCTAAGTTTCAACCACTCTTCACAATCCTGAAATAACCAACTAAGAAAAGAAATATACATAAATGGTAAATTTGCCTTCAAATATTTTTGAAACTTGTTATAAAAGAAGTCATAGCATTTCCTTTATATCAAAAAAAAAAGCATAAAACACTAAAAGGATACCACTGATTCTATTAAGATTGCTCTAAGTAATTAGAAATTGAAGTAAGTATTTACAGGACTTCCAAAATAATATAGAAATACTATTAAATTTTGGCCAGTGTTATCACATATTAAATTAAGTCCTAATTCAGCTCAGAAAATTAATGTAAGTACCTCCCTGTGATTAGTGTGTCCATCTATATATTCCTAAACAAAAAGCCATAAAACTCTCAATCAACTTCTCAAGTCATCACAAGATTTTATTCCTTTATCCACATGGAGGAAAAAAACTCCACATTTAAGAGAGAGTTAAATCACAACCATTTTTTTTGTTTGTTTCATTCTGAGAAGAACCTTCTAGACCAAGTGTCTATGTCATATAATCGATTGTATTTAAGTAAGAACCAGTGTTCAAATGACAATACACTTAACATGCAGGATTTCCCATATTTTTTAGTAATTAAACCTATCTTATAAAAAGATTTTTTAACACAAAAGTCTTTATAAACAAAAAGAAAGTTTCGTAAAACTAAATCTGGATTAGTGACAAAACTCAATTTGCAATTCAATTTCAGTTAACCAAAAATACACTACTTTAATGATCTGGAATAATCCATTATTTGTATTATTTTTGTTTCTATTATCACAAACATTTAAAACTAAACTAAGTTACATTAGTTAATTAATTACATATAAATGTTACAAATAAATGTTGAGGCAGGCATAAATTTTATAGTCTCTATTATTAAATCGTACTCTCAAAATCAATCATGACATTATAAAGATTTAAAAGATTAATACAGAGAGTTAAAAGCTGAACTTTCACCTCTAAATATTTGAGGATGGAACGACTAATCTAAGTCTGAATATTTTGGTTTGTTTTTTTTTTTTAATGCAGGGAAAAAGCAATGGGAAATGATTAGAAAGTCACTTGTTCTGAAAATATACTTGATGGCTCCAAAAAATGGAAACACTCCCCAGAAAAGTAAACTTTTCCATTGTAAAGTTTTATTAGAGTATAATGTTCTTAATTTTTAAATTTAAAAAATTTCCTTATTGGCAAAGAATAAGAAATTGAATTGAATGCATGTCTTATTTCTAAGACATCACATAAGCTACAGAAAATGAAAACATGTATCTACTAATAAATTTTTTATATGTATCAGAAGTATAGCTAGAACTAAAATACCTGAGATTCATAAACTGAATTAATTTCTTAGACTAACTGTCTAGACTAATAGTCTAATTGTGATTTTTGTTTTCTATTTTCAGCATCTTAAATAAAACCTAAGTATAATTTTCCATTTTAATAAAAGAAAGCATTTGAAATAAAGTAAGAGTTTTTAAATGTGTGCCCACTGTCTACAACGAAGTAATTACTACAGAATTTAATCATGTGAAACATAAAATGTACTAAGAATAGAGATGTATCTGCATATGAAGTGCTGAAGGAACCATGGTTAGAAACAAAGCACTTTAAAAGTATTCATTAAAGTAGGGACGCCTGAGTGGCTCAGTGGATTAAGCCTCTGCCTTCGGATCAGGTCATGATCTCAGGGTCCTGGGATCAAGTCCCGCATCAGGCTCTCTGCTCAGAAGCAGGGAGCCTGCTTTCCCCTCTGTCTCTCTGCCTGCCTCTCTGCCTACTTGTCATCCCTCTCTCTCTCTGTCAAATAAAAAAACCAAAAAAAAAAAAAAAAAAAAGTATTCATTAAAGTATTAAATATTAAAGATGACTATAATGAACCTTATAGCCACTAGTGCCTTATACTTACTTTTTTCTTTTATTACCAATCATTATTATTACTATTACTATTATTACTAATCATTACTATTAAAATTTATTACCAATCATTATTATTACTATTACTATTATTATTAACCATTACTATTAAAATTTATTACCCATCATTATTATTACTATTACTATTATTACTAATCATTACTATTAAAATTTATCAACTCTGCAAGACACTGGTTTTCTCTCAAATTTCATCTGGAAAAAACATATAACAGAAAAGAATGTTGTGCTCCAACTTCTAACACTCAAAACATCTTAGCTCAATTAATTTTAATAATATCTTTTACTTAAAAAAATCAAAGTATCCTGCAAGTGTTTGTTTTATAATTTGCACAACTGACCTACCACAAACTAGCTTTTAAATGTGCATTATGTTCTCCCTGATGCCCCATAAAACCCCCAAAACAACTCAAAACACCCTGCTATACTATTTGACATGAACCATTTATAAACTGCCCCATGTCTAAAAGCTACAAAAGTAAAAATTCTTCCTAAACTTCTTTAGTTTACACAACTTTTACCTCTTCCAAAAGTAATGTGACTAAAATTCACACATCTGATTCCACATATTATAAAACAAAATTTTTATTTAAGCTAAGAGTAGTTAGGGGTGCCAGGGTGGCTCAGCCCCTTAAGCATCTGACTCTTCAGGTTATGATCTCAGGTTTGTGAGACAAAGCCCCAGGGTCAGGCTCCATGCTGGGTGTGGAGCATGCTTAAGATTCTCCCTCTCCCTTTGCCCCATCCCAGCACTCCCACCTTCTCTAAATGAAAAACAAAACAAAACAAAAAATAAAACATTTAGCTAAGAGTAGTTAATATCTAGATTTTAATAATTCAAAATAAATCCTTAAAACAGGTTAACCACTAAAGTTTCTTCTTTGTGCTTGTCCACTGTTTCAAAATCTTCTTCAAAGAACATGCATTAACTTTTACATTGCTTTTTTTTTAAAGACTCTGTAAATCAGCATAAGTGGTTAGACTTCCCAAATGAAAAGCAAAATGAGATGTCAGAATGAGGGGGATAATCTCCAGTTAGAATAGCTTTACTCCCTAACACATTACTCTAACACTATTACTGGGTGCCCCCCATTCCTGGAAGTAAAAGATTATATACAAGGGAGTACCAACAAGAGAGGAAGGAAGAGTGTTGGTTTTATCTCCTAAATCTATAGAAACTTAGAAAAACAGGAGGAGGAAACATAAGATACACAATAAGAATTTCACTAAGGACCCTCCTATCTTTAACTATAATGATTCTCACTTCAGAAAATCAAATAATTTACTTCCTCCTACATTTTTCCGAGTCAACAGGCAATAAACAGGAGGAGAGGGCTGGCCCTGATAGATGTTTAACTTATACATTTATCTTAGTTGTTTTTAACAGAAACAAAACAAAAATTGACATCAAGTAGCTAATAAAGTTAGCTCTAAGACCACTTACCTCTCCAGGATGCAATCTATCCCAGTTTTCATTAATGTATGTCATAAGCTCAAGTTCAGAATCAAAGTATTTCTTCTTGTGGATAACACTTAGGTTGTAAAGGCATAGGTGTGCTATATCTACCCTGGAATCCAAAAATCATCACAATATACAAAAGCAATGTTTTTAGTTATTACGAAATCACATTTTAAAAAATAAAAACAGCAATTAAAAAATCCAAATTGAAGTATATAGGTAAGCAGAGGGTCAACAGCATAAGTTACAATCACAATGTAATAAATTACATATGAAAATAATTGGCAAACATTAACTAAATACTTGCTTATACTGAGTAGTAAACATAAACTAAAAGGAATTTGAGTAATTTCTTAAGATGCATTCAAAGAGGAAGTGACTATATTAGAAAAAATAACTCATAATAAAAATATCTACATTTCACTTATATATAAGCCATAGAACAGCTCATATTTTAACAGACTTTATCTGAGTCATGAGTTAAATCTTATCTTTTCCTAAAATACATAAAACATTTAATAAAAATTTCTAAGTACTGGGGCACCTGGGTGGCTCAGTAGTTAAGCATCTGCTTTCAGCTCAGGTCATGATCCCAGGGTCTTGGGATGGAGCCTCATATCAGGCCCCCTGCTCAGCAGGGTGTCTGCTTCTTCCTCTCCCACTCCCCTTACTTATAGTCCTTCTCTCGCTGTCTCTCTCCCTCTCTATCAAATAAATAAATAAAATCTTTAAAAAAGAAAACAAAATTAAAAAAAATTTCTAAGTACTTACTATAAGCATTTTATCAGAAATCTCTCAAAATTCATCACACTTCCCATACCCAAGAATTACACTAAAGCAGAAACCAGCATATTTCGTATAAGACCTCTCTCTTCTGCCGTATGCTATTCTGAAGGCCAAAAGAATTAAAAACATGAATAAGAATTTTGAAAATCTAAAAGGTATGTGAAGCTACATTCTATGCATTAAAAATTAAATGGCCTTATTATTTCAGCAATTAAACTAGATAATCTTTACTGAAATGACATCAGGTTTAAGGATAAGTAAAAGAAAGCCAAGCATAAAGAAAAGCAAATTTTTATTTAAACCAAGTTAACATATTCAGAAACATTTCATCCTGTAGGTTTAAGAATATGGCCCTTTATTGTTCCTTAACAGAAATGTCTATACTTACCACTGTAATGGTAGACGTTTGAGGTATTCTGGTCCAGAACTGCAGACAGAGCAAATAAATGTATAAAACCTAAGGAAAAAAGAAAAGTTGCATACTGAGTAATCAAAGCTAAACATAAATTATTCAACAATTAAAGCTAATATTCAGCAAGTACATATCCTACAAAAGATTAAGCGATACACAAAGCAAAATATAATCTGAATTATGATACTGTGATTTAAAGTTTTTCAGTTAATGACAAATAATGAAATAGTTCATATATGGGGGGGGGGGGCAAAAGCACTTTTTTTTTTACCCATTAGACATTCAGAGCTCACACACAGGTTCATACACAGGTACAGTTTACTAATGTCTTGTGTATACCATGAGCTGTGATGGCAGCCCCCATATACAGTGTTATACTCAATGCTTTAAACAATCTGGTAACATAAAAGGAAATAAGCTTCTCTTCCTAAATTCTGAAAGACAGTAAGCAGCATAAGCCAACATTAAAACCCAGGTTTTTTATGCCAAGTTCAGTGCTATTTTATTTTTCTTCCTAGAGCTCTCTGCTATTCCAAATAGCAGGAGGAGGGTGTAAATTTTGTATCAAGGTTCTGTAGCCTTTTCCAATTTTCTGTCACAGGATCCCTTTGAGGTTTTTAAAAGGAAGGTACCAATGGGAATAGTTTAGAGTATTGTGGGGCAATAGGGGCAAATACAATCACTGATCAAATACTTAAAACTATTCTGGAATAACACCTAAAACCACAAAAATTATGTGTATTTAAAAATTATGTATAATTTAATAAAGTCTATCATTTCAGTATTTTCCCTCTAAAGTGACTCCTTCACAAATTATTTGTAATTACATTTAGAAACCTGAAACTGTAAACATAACTACAGTATAAAAGCCAAAAAAAAAAAGTATCAATTGGTCAAGTTCAAGTGGCCTTCTTACCTATCTCCAAATAGCATTGGCTTTTGCAGGCATTGCACACAAGCCTCATGAAACCACTGCTTACATTTGCAGCATTGTAACATCTTTAAATACCAGCTATAAGAAAGATAAAAAGATTAAAATTACTACTTTTCCAGGTAAAGTTTTAAAAACAAAGCAAAACAAAACCTAGTGGCATTATACAAAATATAGTCATGATTAACCATAACATTTCTGCTATATTTAACACAAAAATTTTTCTTTCCCAAAAGGCTACTGGTGATTCCACTCCTCCTTTCTAATCCACAAGAATTTATAAAGCCTGGTTCCTAGACGAGTGAAGAATCTGTGCCAAAGAACAAACCCAGGATTTTTTTTTTCACACTGACTCTCCACATCTCCTAAGGGAGATTAGTTCAGAGGTTACTGACGTGCACAGCTGTTTGCCCAATATACCCAATAGTCACAGGCAGCTCTGCATTGTCACAGTGTTTCCATTATTCCTTTCCAGTATAATGAAAAGCAATGTAAAATAACACCTTTATATATAAATTTGGTTAACATAATTATAAATCTAATCAAAGACTTTACCAGATATAAAGCCTTTGTGACAGGTTTTGTTATTTTTCAGATAGCCGAAGAAGCTAAAACTGAATCTCTATCTAGGGATATCCTCTCTTTTCAGCTGGTATGTGGTTTTGATGTAATGTCCTTACTGGCCACCCAAATAATGCCTTTTTTTCCAATAATTATTTTGCTCAAAAAGTCAGTCCCCAATTAACCATAAGCCACATACAGTCAAAGGAATGAAGACTGATATTAAGTAAGGTTATTATTCATTCATCAAAAGACTAAAAAATGCTAATTATGTTCCAGATAGGTAGCTAGGTCCTCTACTAAAGTCAGAGTGGCTAACAATATCAAACACAGTTCACATGGTCATGGGACTTCAAGAACAATGAATGATCCACTTCATAAAATGTCTATGATGGCTTCCACCTATATTGAGTAATACTTTAAACCAAATGCTAGGTATAAATGAATAAAGGAAAAGATCATTCTCTATGTTTATTCACTGTATCTCTATTTTATAAGTGATTAAAGAAACTAGACAAATGTTTCTTAAATCTGCAGGTGACCTAAAACTAAGAATTGTTATGAAAAGGTTAAATCACAAATTTAAAATTCCATTAAGAATTAGAGATTAGGAAGAATGAAGAGCTAAAAACTCATTCATCTATACATTCATTTATTTATGTTTCATCAAGAACTCATGTCCCAGTCATGGTAAACTTTTACAGACATTTCCTGTAATGCATTTGAACAGATAATATGTTAATGATAATGACTGTCCCTTAATGACTTTTAATGACAATGACTAACCCAGGATTCTCCTCAACAGTACACTTGCTGGGGTGCCTGAGTAGCTCAGTTGGTTAAGCGTCTGATTTTGGCTCAGGTCATGATCTCGGGGTCCTTGGATTGAGCCTGGAGTCTGGCTCCCCACTCGTTTGTCCCTCTCCTTTTGCCCCTCCCCCAGTTTATGCTCTCACTTTCTCTCTCTCAAATAAATAAAATCTTTAAAAAATAAATAAATAGCATTTGTCTTAAGAGAAGCAGAGTCTGAGAGGAAGGACACAAGAAACCAATAATTACAATTAAAGAGTAAAATATGATTCACTACCATTTTTTAAAATGTAGTACAAATACATGATGCACAACTTGGCTTAATATGAGCTTACACACACACACACAAAAAGAGGAATTAGAGGTATTAGTTGACCACCACAAACCTAAACTGAACAACAAAAAAAGTAAGAAGACAACCCAAAAGAAGTAGTAAACAGAATCTTCCCTTGTAATAACAGAAGCATAACGTTCTGAACTCTAATAGCTCAATTATATTGTGAGATTATTCTTGGAATTTTCTAACTTTCTAATAAGCATTTTCTAATCATAACACCGTATTTCAAGAGTAACTTTCAAAACCTGGAGAGCAACAAAGACAGAGGTGAGAAGTCATGTCACAAAGAATGTTTGATGATAATGGAGATTTTAACCTGGAAAAAAGACAGTGTTAGTATGAGCCATGGGAGGGAGAAATATGATTGCTGGATTGAAATACTTTTAAGAGTTACCTTATAAGAGAGATAAGATATATCTGTTTAGTTCCAAAGAGCAGAACAAAGACCAGTAATCAGAAGTTAAAGGTAAATTTCTAAACATTCTTAGTTAAAACTCTTGATTCATTTATTTAGCTAACATCTAATGATACAGATGCTATGACCTCTAATTTTCTCCTTATTCTATTGACACTTTCATGCATTTACAATTCATTATCATTTCCATATCACAATCAATAACAAAAATAAAAAAGGTAATATAAACAAAAATCACTTAAAGGGCATGAAATAACTATTTACTTACTCTCCAGGGCCTCCACAATAGCAATAACATTGCTGGACATTGGTTTTATGACCTGCATCCCATTCAAGGTCTGCCACACTATAGGGTAATGTCTGCTTCATGACTTGCAATGCTTTGGCATTTGGTCCTTTCTTAAGCGCACCACCCCTCTATATTAGAGGGAAAAAGTTATTTGAACGAATGAAGAATAAAATCTTAAATACAGTTCCTTAACATAAAATGCTTCTGAAACTTCTAAAGAAACTTCCATTCTAAATTTCTTACCATATCACAAACTGTTTGACTACTAATAATCTTTATTTATTTTGTTGTCTTTCAAATTATTGCCCCAATTCCAAGACCACTCACTATCAGAAAATAAGTGCAAGGATAGCTGCAAGTCACTTAAGCGCCATTAGTCAAACAATAAGCCTCACCTCTTTCTACCCAGCATTGATTGCTCATTTCAGTCACATAAACTTTCAACGTACACAATCATCACGTTGAGAGTGCCTTACAAATTCCATTTAGGGCTTTAGCCCAAAACACTTAAAAGATACCTTTGTTGTTGTTGCAAAAACACACTGTCGACAGAGCCATTTTTCATCTGAATCAATCACACTGGAATCAATATGAGGTGTGTGACACAACTGATGATACCCTTAATATCAAAAAAAGCATAAAGCAAATTCTATTTTATTAATAAATACTGCAACACAATTTCAAGAAGGCATTTTTAGTACTCTTCTCCTACATTAATATATTTACAACTGATGAATAAATTTATGATAACAGCTTCAAGTTATCGATGTAAAATACTTTTAATCATTAATCTTCAACAGGAGCGTTAAGTATATAATAAAACTTTTCCACAAGATTAAAAGAAATCAATGTTTACCTTGGCCACACTTATCACATATAACCATTTCATTGGGAGCTTCTGAATACTCTTCTTGACATATTGTACAGACCATTTCCCCACTTCCAGTGGCTCCTAAAATATTTAAAATATACATTAAAAGACAGTCATGATAAAGAAGTATTTCATATAAAAAAACTACTTTTTGACTCTGCGGGTAGCCTGTATTGGCAATGTTTATTCACTGTATCATAATGATTCCTTCTCAAGGCAAAGTACTATCCACAAAATGCTATCTCTATGCAACCTGTGTCCCTCCCACCTTTAACTTAACATACCTAACTTACCTACATTGATAATTTAACCTGCTTTTACAGCAGATGGCATAATTTAACCTGTTCTCAGGCAAGATCCTTTATTCACTTCTAACACTCATACTCCCCTGGGGGACAAGGAAATGTGATGTTTTGTAAACACTAGAATTACTCTCCAGAATACACATCTATCTACCTATATACATGTGTTCACTCATCCTACACTATCTACTATCATGAGACTGAAGAAAAAGGGCCAAGAAGATATGTCAATGACTTCTTTCTCTCTGGATTCAGCACACTTCTCTTTATTTACTGACATGAAAGAAGCTGAACTCCAATTATTTAATCTCAAGCTTCAGAAATCTGGAAATATGGTGTCCAATAAAGTATCCTAACAAAATCTCAGGCAACAGAAGTGGTTTTTTTACCTTAATAGGTAAATCTATACTTATTAATTAATAATAATACTTATTAATAATAATAGGTAAAATAATTTTATCTTAATAGGTAAATTAAAATTATATTTTTACCTTAATAGGTAAATTGTTTCATCATTAGGCATTTTTATTCTACTAACAATTTTATTCCACAAAATTTAGAATATGATTTCAATACTCTAACATCATTATTTCCAATATTCTCTTCTCCTCAATTTCATAGTTAAACTACATGGTATATTCATATGCCAATAATAATTAAAATGTACCATTCTGTGCTATTAGCCAAATATCGTTAAGCTCTTGACATATATTATTTTGTTTAGTTCTACAGGCATCTTATTATTAGATAGAGGAACTGTGGCTCAGAAAGATAAAGTAATTAGCCCAAGGATCCTCAGAAAGTATCAAGGCTAGGATCCAAATCCAGACATGCCAGAGTCCATATTCTCTCCAATTTGAGATCCTTCCTTTCATCAATATTTTAGAATATTTTTTTCTACCAAAAGTACTGCTCACACTGCTATTTTCAAAATTATAATTTCCTTATTTTAGTTTTATTTATTTACTTGACAGAATATCACAAGTAGATAGAGCAGCAGGCAGAGAGAGGAGGAAGCAGGTTCCCCGCTGAGCAGAGAGCTTGATGTGAGGCTCACTCCCAGGACCCCGAGATCATGACCTGAGCTGAAAGCAGAGGCTTAACCCACTGAGCCACCCAGGCGCCCCCAAAATTATAATTTCTAACAGCTGTATAATATTCTATCCAGTAGAAATAACCAAATTTACTTTATTACACCTCTACTCTTACGTAAGTTACAAAATTTTTGGTTTGTTCACTTTTTAAAAAAATATTTATATATTTGTCAGAGAGAGAGAGAACACAAGCAGGCAGAGGAGGAGAGAGAAGCAGGCTCCCTGCCCAGTAAGGAGCCCAATGTGGGCGGGACTCAATCCCAGAACCCTGGGATCACGACCTGAGTCAAAAGCAGCAGCTTAACCAACTGAGCCACCCAGGCATCCCTGTTTGTTCACTTTTTGCATCTTTCCTTGTTTATGGTCATCTCTTGTCCTCTCTCCCTACTTCTCCCAGGTTTTGTTTACTTCCTTGTACTTGGAAGGAAACAGCCTCCATAGGTTCTGAGTTTATGGCTCTGGTCAGGAGAGCAACCTGACTGAGCCTGACACCTCTCACTTCAAATCAGCATTTCCCTGAAAAAGGACCAATGGCCCCAGGTTTTATCTTAATACATATCAAGTTTTTTGTTGTTGTTAAAGTAAAACTACAGTAAATGTTTTCCACTAGCATTTTCACTTTTGAATTATTTTTTTTTTAAAGATTTTATTTATTTATTTGACAGACAGAGATCACAAGCAGGCAGACAGGCAGGCAGAACTGACTATGCAGTATCAATTAAAGAATATAAAACATTAATGCAACCATTAAATATCCAAAATAAAACTATTTTCACAGAAACCATATTAGGTGTTAAAATTTAAAATCCTTGGGGTGCCTGGGTGGCTCAATGGGTTAAAGCCTCTGCCCTCAGATCAGGTCATGATCTCAGGGTCCTGAGATCAAGACCCACATATGGCTCTCTAATCAGCAGGGAGCCTGCTACCCGCCCCCGGCCTCTCCCTGCCTGCTTCTCTGCCTACTTGTGATCTCTGTCTCTGTCAAATAAATAAATAAAATCTATTAAAAAATTTTTTTAAATCCTTTTAAATGTATTTGTTTTAACCTATCTCCCTTTTGTAATGCACATTTCTTTGACTACTAACATAACTCTCTCTACATTTTTCCTTATTTACATTAACTTTTAAAAATAATCTTATTAGGACGCCTAGATAGCTCAGTCAGTTAAGCGTCTGCCTTTGGCTCAGGTCATGAACTCAGAGTCCTGGGGTCAAGCCCACACTGGGCTCCTGCTCAGTGGAGAGCCTGCTTTTCTCTCTGCCTGCCACTCCCCCTTCTTTGTGCTCTCTCTCTGACAAATAAAATTTTTAAAAAATTATCTTATTAGATGGATGAAATTAGTCCAATTTATTAAGTCATTACAATATGTATCTATTATTAGCAGGCTTCTTATAGGAAGAAAATTACTAAAGCTACACTCCACACTGAAATCTGCCATAATGCAGTATTCAGTTTCACTTCCTCATTCTAAAGCAACTCCAATTACATGTGCGCTATTTTCTGGGTACTAGAAAGAGTTAAACAGTGGCGCAGTCAGTTCAGTTTAGAACTCTTGGTTTCGGCTCAGGTCATAATCTCAGGATAGTGGGACTGAGTTCTGCACAGGGCACTGTGCTCAGTACAAACTCCACTTGAGCTTCTCTCTCGCTTTTCCTCTGCCCCTTTCCCCCATGCATGTGACTCTCTCTCTCTCCCTCTCAAATAAATAAATAAATAAATAAATAAATCTTAAGGAATAAAAGAGTTAAATAGCCAAGGAGCAATTCTTTTTTCTTTTCAGTTCTAGGACAATAAAAAACGACAGTGAGCAAAAACAGTCACAGACCTCTAAACTGAAATATTGGGTAGAACACACATTGGACACTACCCTTCACTTTCACAACTTTAAAAAAATATATTTATTTATTTGAGAGAGAGAGAGAAAGAGAGAACAATAAAGTGAAAGAGAGCATGAGAGGGGAGAAGGTCAGAGGGAGAAGCAGACTCCCCTCAGGGCTGGGAGCCTGATGCGGGACTCGATCCCAGGACTCCGGGATCATGACCTGAGCCAAAGGCAGTTGCTTAACCAACTGAGCCACCCAAGTGCCCACACTTCCACAACTTTCCATATGTACTACAGGCTTTCTTCTTCCTGTCTGAAAGGAAGGAATGGATAGAGGGAGGAGGGAGGGAAGGAAACAAATATATCTATAATCTGCAAGAACCCTGAAAAGTTGAGACTCATAACTAATAGGGAAACAGAAGCAGTGTAACATGTTTCAGTCCTACCACAAAGAAAGATCCAAGTTTACAAACTAATAATAATTTATACATTAATTCTGTACGCAGGGTAACAAGATCTGCTCAATACAACTACTGTTAGAGATCTCCTAATCTTTCTCCTATCCCTCTTCTCACTGACTCCTCAATTTCAGATTTAAAACATAATTTCAGAACTTTAAACTGATCAATCCCAAGAACTATAAAGTTTCTCCTGAAAAACATATTACTAGAGTAAGAGCTATCCAGTTCCCCACTTAAGCCCCATTTACCAACTATGTACATGGTAATTAGATCATTCTAATATTCTTTAACCAAAACTTCCTTATTCTTTAAAAAATTTAAGAATGAAATCAAGAAGTTAAAAAAATTTAAGAATGAAATAAAAAATTAAGAATGAAATCAAGAAACAGAACACAGTAGTAACCTACCACAGAATTCCACTTGGGATTCAAATTAAAAACCCAATCACCAAATACTTTAGAAAGGTATCCACCCTTTAGAGAAAGAAAATTTGTATCTCCTTGATATGATATGAAACACAGGTCTTAGCACAGGCCTCTTAACTCAATTAATAAGTAGGGCTTTGGTGTGCAGCTAAAATACTCAAATTTTTAGTACTCGTAATAATAAATCACTTTTCACAAGAAAAATACCTGGGAACAACACCCTTATTTAGCAGATTCAAAGGGTATACAGTAATCACAGAAATTATTACAGTAATAAAAAAGAGAAAGCATTACAAAAAACATACCTATAACCAAACCAAGGCATACCTATATTCACTTTTACTTGCACCCAAATACAGCCTCATTTTCCCATCCAAATTTAAAACCCCTTATTAGATTGTCATTTCAAATCATTCTTATTAATGAATACTTCTAGTATCCTAAACCTGTTTAATATGTCCTAATATCCCCCAAATCATCTGGCAAATAGTATGTTCTCAATAAATACTAGCTCTCTACATTACTTTTACTAATATAAGCAAGTAACAGTTAAGTTG
This sequence comes from Mustela nigripes, assembly GCF_022355385.1. Classification (NCBI taxonomy): domain Eukaryota; kingdom Metazoa; phylum Chordata; class Mammalia; order Carnivora; family Mustelidae; genus Mustela; species Mustela nigripes. Next base: position 79,146,632 of record NC_081570.1, on the reverse strand, counting down.
AAGCCCAAAGTGTTACTCATATTAGTGGCTAAAGATTTTTCTTCAAAATTATTAGATGGGCCCTAAAAATAGTTCATAGATGTACACCACTGACGCATCTGTTCCTTAGTCTACCTCTAATCTAACTAAGAATAATTCCTGTTCTTCTAGGGTTTATAACAGATTATAACTCCTTGAGGACTATGAAGCACACATATCCTCAAAAGTGATTCTGAGTTACCTCAATATACTGTACTCAATAAAAAAAAAAAACACTAGAAAGTGACAGACTAAAAAGAAAATCAAATTTTAGTGTAAATCATGTTCAAGAGAAATAGTAGCACCTGCCTGTTTGAATGTCCTTCCAGAGAACCCAGGATTTAGAACTGTCTTCAAATATGATGAAGCAGCTCTGTTTCAATATGTTTATCTGAAATATAGAGGAATATTTATGGTGATTTTTTTGTAAGTTAAAAACGTGAAGTTAAACTCAGAATTATTAAAAATTTACTGCAAAAAAACAACAAAAAATATATAAAGGTAAAACTTGCCTTTTTGATAGTTCCAAGATAAAACAAGCCATCTGACCATCTAGCTAGGACATCCTGACCCTCTTCAAATTTACATGCTGGCTTTTTGACTTTATGTCCATCCTGTAAAGACAGCTTGGTCAAGGATGTTGGGGTCTTTTGGTTTCGACGTAAAGGAGACCGCTTGTGGACCAGTGAATTACCTGCCCCTGTAGAGTCTCTGATTAGGAATAAAAGACCATATATAAGATTAACTTACTGAAAGAGCTTATTTATACACCAATGATATGTTTTATATATTAATCAAAAACTTTGATTTATTAAAAAAAACCTTAAATTGGGAGAAAATTTAATACTCTATGGAATAAGTAACTTCAAAGAAAATGATAGTTGTTCTCAAAATTCATTCAATGCCTACCCTTACTGAGACAAGGATTCAGCAATCACTCTAAGATCCTACATTCAGGGTACAGATCTAAGCTAAAGCAGGTAAGCCATGGTCATCAGTAAAGGATGCCTTAAATCTCATGACTGGGTTTAGATAAACTAAAAAGAAGTTACATGGCACAATTTCATAAGCACATGAAAAGAATAAAAATAATTATGCCACACATAGTGAAAATACACTAACCAGTGACTTTGGGGTAGTTGGGTATATTCAACTCATTGGAAGAGTAGTCATGACCTCCTTAAGTGAACCACCACTGAATTAAGTCGTTTATTGATGGGAATGTGTCCCAAGTCCCTAAAATATAAAGACTAGGAGTTTAATAAAATTAAGAAACACCATTTATACAAAATCATACTCAAATGAGAGGTATAACATCATTTATATTTTTTAAGCAAAAGACCCCAAAATTATGTATTCCAAAATTATATTATTATTCATATATTAGTAATTCCATAAAGAGCATAGCATAACCACAGCATTACTACCATCAACTTTTTCTCAAAGGTAACAAAGCACTGTTTGTTTGGTTTCATTTTCTTAACATAAGATGCTTTACTTAATTAATTAAGCACACAGCAATGTATAAAACGAGACAGACAATAATTCAAAAGTAGATAGTATAAAAGTTAAGTAAAAATAAAATATGTGGGAGAGAAAAAAAACTGTTTCAATACCTAGGAATTGGGACTACCTAATTTCAATACCTAAGAATACACAAATTCTAGGAAATTCTATCATGAGCTTCAACATGAATAAACCTTTAAGATATTAGGCTAAGCAAAAGAAACCAGACCAAAAAAAGAATAAATATTGTATAATCCCACTTACATGACATAACCAGAGTATCAAACTCATAGACACACAGAGCAGAATGGTGGCTGCCTAGGGCCAGGAGGTCGGTATGCAGAGTTAGTGTTTAAGGGGTAGTAGAGTTTCAGTTTGAAAGACACACTACATTTTTTTCTCTTCAAGTTTCTATTTACATTCCAGTTAAAAAATAAAATAAAATAAATTTTAATTAGTTAACATACAGTATAATGTTAGTTTCAGGTGTGGAATTTAGTGCTTCATCACATACATATAATAGCCACTTACAAAAAGTGCCCTCCTTAATTCCTATCATCTATTTAACCCATCCCCCACCCACCTCCTCTCTAGCAATGAAAGATATTTTAAAGATATCCAAAGGAATAATGATTGATATCTTTCCAAAGTTGCTAAAAACCATTAATCTACACACCCAAGAAGCTCAACAAACTCCAAGTAGGACAAATGGCAAAGTGACTTATATGCAGAAATACCACAGTAAAAATGCTGAAAGAAAGAAAAATAACTCATTATGTACAAGGAAACCCCAAAAAGATTAACTTCTCATCAGAAACAATGAAGGCCAAAAGGCAGCAAGATCCTACATTCAAAGTGCTAAAAGAAAAAACTGTCAACCTTATACCCAGCAAAACTGTCAATCTTATACTCAGCAAAACTGCCATTCAAAAATGAAAGCAAAATAATTAATCTAGGATAAACAAAACTGAGAGAATTTGTTGCTAGCACAGCTACCTTATAAGAAATACTAAAGGAAATTCTTAATAAGGTTGAAAGCCAGTAAACCAACAGAAATATAAATCAACACACACACAAAACAGTGGTAAAGGTAATTAAGTAATTATAAAAAACAGTATAAATGCATACTTCTAATAACTCAAATATATGGAACATATATATGTGTATAACTGAATTATAAGGCCTATAACATAAATGGTAATAACATCACAAAGGAGGTGGTGGGAACAAAATTGTATTAAAGTAAAGAGATGATACCAGATCATTACATCAACCCACAGGAACAAATGAAGAAAACCAAAAATGGGAAGTAAGAAAGTAAATGTAAGTGAAGTATGTCACTTCAAGGAACTATCTGGCAAATACCCATCTTAGTCACTGTTTCAAGTAAAAATGGTATTCCATGAAAAAGCTGTTACTAAAAACAATGACATAAATATCCTATCTATACTTCCTATTTCATCACATATAACATTATTAAAACTCAGGGGTGCCTGGATGGCTCAGTCAGTTAAGCAACTGTCCAGGCTCCCTGCTCAGGAGGAGGCGGTGTCTTCCTCTGCCCCTCCCCCTGCTCATGCTCTCTCCCTCAAATAAAAAAATAAAAATTTTTAAAAATATATAAACTCAAAATTAGGTAAAAACAATTTTCAGTGTTTCATCAGGAATGCTCTACATGAAAGAGGGTTCTCTGTGTATGCATGCATTTGGTGGGTTTTGGGTTTGTTTGTTTTTTTACTACGAGTGCTCAACAATGAAGAATACTGCCTTGTTTCATGCTAAGGTGCACAGCAGTTTGACCAAACATCATTTTCATGCAAACTGTAAAGACATCGACACAATGAGAAAGGCAAATAATATCTAAGTATTATGAAAATAATTCTGAGCTTCAGACTCCTACAAGGATTCATGGATCACACTGTGGGAACCATGCTCTAGGAGAACATATGTTGCCATGTATCTAAATAAAGGGAATGTGTCTGCCATGGACAGCTGTAATGAAAAGGCATTTAGTAGGATCAGGGGTTAAAAGTCTGACAAGATGAGTGCTAGAGAGAAGTAAAAATGGAGAATGAATCTACCATTAACTTTACCAAAGGAGTGTTCAATGCCAGGCTAAGAACCTTCTTTCTCCAGAGATGAAATCAATTTAATGCCTTCATCACAACATTAAAATTATTCTATCAGCAAGCACTTTCTAGAAAACTATAAATTCAGGGGCCACTTGAGGGATTTTGCTTTCCTTAAAGAAACTAACCAAAACCTGAGCAACATAATTAATTATAGGTGAAAAATGACTTCAAAAGAATGCCAAGGTGGCTACTGACCTAGAACCTTCCAAATCTAGACCAGAAAATATATAAAAATCAAAACTGAAAACATTCCTAAATTGGTTTTGTATGCTATGCTATTGCTTCAACAAATTCTCTTTTTCATGACAGCCTCCCATCCTACTCTCTTAAAATGTTGTAAGTATCTTTGAGAAAAAAGAGAAAACTAAAATTCCGTGCTCCCTGCTCCCTTTCACCAATCCTATTTCTTTCCTCCCATTCACAGCCAAACCTTTGGAGGAAATTTATACACTCTTAACTCTATTACTATAGTCTTTCCCATTTACTCTTCAGCCCATAGCAACACACATCACCATTCCCTCACCCAAACACTCCATCAAAAACAGGGATTATGTCTGACTTACTCTTTTTTCTTTTTTAATTAACATACAATATATTATTTGCCTCAGGGGTATAGGTCTGTGAATCATCAGTCTTACACAATTCACAGCACTCACCAGAGCACATACCCTACCCAATGTCCATTACCCAGCCATCCTATCCCGCCCCCCTACTTCCCAGACATCTGTCTTACTCTTATTCACAGCTGTATCCTCAGTGCTCTGCATAGGGCATGATACATAAAAGGCAGAATGGTTTTATGTAACTTATAAACTTCAAGCTCAATTCAAGAAAAATCTATATTTAAAGAGTTAAATTATTTCTAAAAATGACTGCATGCACAAATAGTCTGTTTTGTTCCAAATAAACAATAGACTCTAATTCACATACAACAAATACATAACAATCTTTATTCACATAAACATGAAGAATATAAATCATATATAAAATTGCATTAACGGGTATTTATAAACAGTATTATCCTTTTAAAAATTTCTGTCCAAAGAAGCTTTACAAAAAAATAAGGCAAATGACCCGTAATAGCATAACTCAAACATAACCAAGATAAACACTGTATATGTATCCCCTTCCAAGATAATTTCTCCCATTACTGTCACTGATTACTTCCCTCCTCTCTAGAATGTGACCTTTATTAGAAGCCAAATTAGTTTTTCCAATTTTAGAATTTATTATTTCCCTTCTGATTAAAGGTAAACATAAGATAGTAAAATAATACAGAAAGAGTGAAAAGTGAAAATTCCCCATCATACTTTCTCCCACAAAAGAACTGTTAATCTCCTGACTTTTCTTTTGTATATACCACATACACAAACATAACTCACATAAAATGTTCTAATTTAAAGAGTGGAATATTACATATACTGTTCTCTAACTTCCTCATATAATAATGTATCTTGGACAATGTAATATCCATCTACACAAGTATAAAACAAAAGTATGTAAGATAATCCTTTCTTCAAATGCAAAGCTACTTTCCAACTACTACCCAACTGAGGAACATTTAGTATGTTTCCATTCTTTTACTATTACAACCAAAAAAAGCTCATCCTTTTCCATTTTATTTCTTTTTTTTTTAAGTATTCCTGGTACTACATGAGATAAATTCATAAAGAATAATTACTATAACAAAAAATATAGACATTTTTCCTTTTTGCTGTAGAAAATTACAACATGCAAAAGCAAACTAAACAAGTATTAAAAAAACCATCAGGTATTCACCAACCAGTTTCAATTACCATTTCATAGCTAATACTACTTCAACACCCCATTCCCCAACCTACATTATATATATATATATTTTAACTGACAATGTCAAATGAATCTCCAAAAAAGTAGTTTCACTGACACTACCTGAACAGCACCTGAAGGCCTAACACTTCACCAGCAGTATTTACCCTTTTATTATTTGACAGACAACACACACACACACACACACACACTACATTTCTATCTACAGTTCTATTATTATTAGAGGTTTTTTCCTTTGTTAATTTGTATGTCTTCTGATCTCTGCCTTTTTTTTAAACTAAAATGTTCATCTTTTTCATAATGACTTAAGAGCACTTTATATATTATGAATAAGAACACTTTGTTACACATGTTAGAAATACTTTTCCCAGCTCATACTCTATAAAAGTGCCATGACAAAGATTTTTGATAGGGGGATCAGGACTTGGTGTTCAGTTATCTCTCATCTTGCATCCAGGCTGCCTTGCCTATTTAAGAAGCCATACCAGAAAAAATTTAAACAGAAAACCGAAACAAATAAAGGAGTTGGTTTGCATGCCCTTTTCTTAAATTGTGTACTCCTAATTGCCATTGTTAGGTTACGTAAGGTGCTCGTGGTCTTCCCAACGCCCATCAAATCTCCAGTCCATACCTTTTCATTTTACATGATGTTAACAGTGTCTTCTCCCAAATGGAGTTAAAGTTAAATTTCACTCTATTTGGCAGATAATCTTTAGTGTATAAATACAGGGCAGTTCCAATTAACTGAAGCAGGATTTTTTGAGGTCAAATGTTTTATTAAATTTGTAAAACAAAACTAAACTAAACTAAAAATCCATAGAATAGTTAAGTCGACTTCAAAAAGAAAGAACAAAGAAAGAGAGAAAGATTCAACCTACCAAATACTGTGACATATTCCAGAGAAAAACTGTTCTGTACAGGTAAGGAACAGACAATAAGATTATTACAACAGAATAGGTATCTCCAAAACAATTTCACTTAAGGGAAGTAGATATATAATAAAAGTAACAACACAAAACAGTACAGAAAGGACATATCATTTAGTAAACAGTACTGGGGAAAATGATTCACTTAAATGGAGGAGAAGCTATACTCTTAATTCACAATTCACAAAAAGGTGCATTACAGATGGATTAAAGACAAAAATAAATGTAAAACTTCAAGCATAACTAGAAAATACAGCATATTGCTATGACAACTGATGAACTATTGAACTCTACATCTGAAACTAGTGATATATACTCTATGCTGGCTAATTGAATTTTTAAAAAAGGAAGATGCTTTTTAAACAGAAAAAAAAAGAATTATTGTTATGATCTTGGAAGCAGAACATACATACAACATGGAAAGATGCTGCAAATGTGTTGTTGAAAGCAAAACGAAATTTATCGCACAATTATCATTTATGCAAATTGAAAACATGCATATATAATACCATATATTTTACCATGACATATATTAAATATTTTCAAGTAGTAAGTGAGAGTAGGAGATCTGACTGAGAACTGGGGAAACTGGACATGTCCTGACCAGAGAATTGTGATGCTGTAGTGTACTTCTTTCTGTTGCTAAGATCTGACTCAATTATATCAGCTCCTCATACTATACAATACAGATTAACAAAGTAGCAGAAGTCAAATCCTATTTCCAGAATGGTCACAACGCTTTTACTATTCCACAACATACACATAAAGAATACTTCTATCTATCTATCTATTGATCTATATACAATTCTATCCATAATACTACTACTTAGAGAAGCACTTTTTTCTTCACTGCTACTGATGTCCATCTTGAGAGAGACTGCCTGGAAAAAGTTTCCTCCCTTGAAACCAAATGGAAGACCAGGAGTTCAACTAGCTACTTTCTTGGTTTACTACTCCTACAATAAATAAGACACTAATTCAAGAACTTGGGAATTAGATGCATAATTCAAATAGTATGTGGTCTTTTTTCTTCCCCAATTTAATACCCCAGCTAACAAGAAAACTATCTGAATATTATATGGGAGACCACAGACTGATTTCATGTCTGCAACAATCTCTGAGAACTATTATGAGACCAATATTAAAAAACAGGGGTTAAGGACTTGATATAGTTTAATTTCTCAATAAGCAGCAGAGGAAATAGGAAGAAATTCAACTCACTTTCAGGTTAATTATTTTTCTTTCAATAAATATTTAATGAGTATCTGTTCCAGGCCTAGTGAATAAGAGAGTCAAGGTCCCTATCTTCAGCACCCAAGATTTTGACAGGAAAGACTCAGCTAGACCTTCCTTCTTAAGGCTCCTTTCCTGATTCAACCCCATCCACCAACTTAAGGTTAGATGCTCTCTTGGTATATGCTAGTTCTCCCACTAACATACTTCCAACACTCTGTTCCATTTGCCTACTTACTTATCTTCATCTACTCCCCACTCTCCAAATACTTTGTATTCTGAGGGGAAAATGACTGTCCCATTTTATGGGACCACTCCTTCCCCAGAACCTAGTGTAGTGCCCAGAATGTACTGGTAACACAATAACTAATCAGTAAATTACCAGTAGTAGCTGGTAATTTAATTAAAGGCAATCTCTAAAGAGCCAAATGCCACTGTCCCAACATAGGACTCATCACCCCAGTGGGAACTTTCATCCCTCTGCTCCTGAGTTCCCTCCCCAATCAGCCATGACTGATCCACCACAACCATGTCTCTAGCACCCCTGCCACTACTCTTCAACCCATGAAGTTCCACTTGGCAGCAAAGGAACTAAAAGGAAAAAAACCTAGTCTCACTTTGCACTGCCACCTCCCCCCACCCCAACAGGAGCACTCCTCTCACTCTAACTCACCCCAATCCAAAAAATCAAATGAGTATGCAATCGCAGGAAATGACAGGCACTGCTGTGATAGAGAAGAAAATACCTATTCTGCTGCTATCTTAAACTTTTATCTGCCACAGGTTCCAAGCAATCTCATCTCTTAAAAAGCAAAAGCTGCCATCTATCCCAGGCTCTTTCCCACAACTTCTTCCCTTCTCTTGGAAAAGCAGTACATGTGTGGGTGAATCACATGTGAACAATAAATGTAACCTAACAACAGAGCCACTTTGGGGAAAATCTTTCACAAAGATATAGTTAAATTCACGTGGCCTTGGAAGGCCAACGTAGGGCCTAGGTACAAGCAGAAGGCAATCTACTGAAGCTTGGGCCCCCATTAAAGCTATGGGGAAAGAATTCTCTTCTTTCTCTTAAGGAAGGCACAAGTAAAATGAAGCTTGGGGCTGGCAGAATTCTTTCTGGTTGAGGGTTCCTTGAAAGTAGAACATCAAAGGGGACCACGGTCAGACCAAGAGAACAGAAATCATAAAGCAGGCAGCTTAATGACTGGCTCTACTCTAATCCTTAGTTTTAGAAATTATAAAAATATAACAATGCATACTTTAAAAAAATTTCAAGTAGATAGATAGGTTTAAAACAAAATGCAGTCGCTGCCCACCCAACTCTTCCCACATTTCAATACTGCTCTCCAGAGGCTGATGCTTTCTCAACTCTTTTCAGCTATTTATTCTGGGAGGCACTTCCATAGTTCTAAATAATATGCATGTGCTTATATTTCTCTTTTTAACTGATCTATTTCACATATGACTTATTATAAAAAAAATCATAACAACTCCCACCTCTATAATCTTACTTAACTAATTTCATTAAATCAGTAATGTGCTTTAAATAATCCAAACTGTAAATATTAATCACTGCAAAACTAAATGGCACACTCTCATTAAACAACCTTTCTTTCTTTTTTTTTTTTTTAAAGATTTTATTTATTTATCAGAGAGAGAGAGGGGAGAGAGCGAGCACAGGCAGACAGAATGGCAGGCAGAGGCAGAGGGAGAAGCAGGCTCCCCGCCGAGCAAGGAGCCCGATGTGGGACTCGATCCCAGGACGCTGGGATCATGACCTGAGCCGAAGGCAGCTGCTTAACCAACTGAGCCACCCAGGCGTCCCTAAACAACCTTTCTTATTCACTTTTTATTTTTCCTGGAATTGCTTATTCTGAGCCTTTATGTATCTAAACTTACCTTAGTACTAAACTCACAATGGACTGTTTTCTGGATACTTTCCCTAAGTAGTTTGATGATATTCCCATTTATCCCATTTAACACTCAGCATTGATGATGAAAAATCTGGTACTTGAGTAGAGGTATTTAGTATTTACTAAGAAATGAATAAGCCACAAAGATAAAAGGTACAGAATAGGGAATACAGTCAGTGATATTATAATAGGAGTATACAGTGAGTGACAGCTACACTTGTGGTGAGCAGAGCATAATGTAGAGTTGTGGAATCACTGCTGTATACCCAAAACTATTATATAGTGTGTCAACTGTAGGTCAATAAAAAACACCATAAAAATCATAAAATAAAATCAGAAACAAAAAAAGAAGACACTAAAACTCATACCACAGATACAGAGGATTACTATAAACAATTATAAACCAATAAACTGGACAACCTAAAAGAAATAAATGCCTAGAAACATACAACCTACCAAAACTGAATCATGAAGAAACAGAAAATCTAAATATAAGAATTACCAGTAAGGAGATTAAATCAGTAATCAAAAAAGTGCCAAAAAACAGAAGTCCAAAACCAGACATCTTCACTGGTCAATCCTATATTCAAAGAAAAATCTCAAACTTTTCCAAAAAAAAAAAAAGAGAAAAGACAACACTTCCAACTCATTTACAAGGTCAATTACCCTGATACTAAAACCAGACAGGGACATCACAACAAAGAAAATTATAGGATAATATTCTTTTTTTTTTTAAGATTTTATTTATTTATTTGACAGACAGAGATCACAAGTAGGCAGAGAAGCAGGCAGAGAGAGAGGGGGAAGCAGGCTCCCTGCTGAGCAGAGAGCCCAATTTGGGGCTCGATCCCAGGACCCTGGGATCATGACCTGAGCTGAAGGCAGAGGCTTTAACCCACTGAGCCACCTAAGTGCCCCACAGGATAATATTCTTGATGAACACTGATAAAACATTCCTTAACAAAATACTAGTAAACTGAATTTAATAATACATTAAAAGAATCATACACCAAGATTATGTGGGTTTTATTTCACAGATACAGGATGCTTCAACAACCACAAAAATCAATGTGATACACCACAGTAACAAAAAGAGGACAAAATAATATAATAAAACAGATGCAGAAAAAGCATTTGACAAAAGTCAACATTTATAATAAAACTCTCACAAAGTGAGTACAGAAGGAACACACCTACCTTAACATAATAAAGACCATATATGACAAACATCATACTCAGCAGTATGAAAGAGAGAAAACTTTTTCTCTAAGATCAGGAATAAGACAAGGATGCCATCTTTCACCTATCTTCTTCAACACAGTATTGGAAGCAATAACTGCAGCAATTAGGCCAAAGAAAGAAATGGCATCGAAATTAGAAAGGAAGAAGTAAACATGGCACCATTTGCAGATGACATATTATACACAGAAAATCCCTAGGATTCCAACTAAAAACTGTTAGGACTAATAAATGAAATCAGTAAAGGTGCAGGAGACAAAGTTAATATATGAAAATCTGCTGTATTTCTATACACTAACAACAAACTATCAGAAAGAAAAATTAACAATTCTTTACAACTGCCCCCCCTAAGAAAAATCCTAGGAATAAATTTAATCAAAGAGGTGAAATACCTTACACTATAAAAACTGTAAGACATCAATGAAGGCAAGTGAAAAAGACAGAAATAAATAAAGACAGTTCATACACATAGAACAGAAGAATACTGTTAGAATATCCATACTACCCAAAGCAATCTACATACACATTCAATACAATCCCTATCAAAATTCCAATAGCATTTTTCACATAAAAAGAACAATCCTAAAACATGTTTGGAACCACAAAAAACCCAAATAGCCAAAGCAATCTTAAGAAAAAGAACAGGAGCGCTTGGATGGCTCAGTGGGTTAAAGCCTCTGCCTTTGGCTCAGGTCTCGATCCCAGGGTTCTGGTATCAAGCCACAGGTCGGGCTCTCTGCTCAGCAGGGAGCCTGCTTCCCCACCCCCCACCCCACCCCCGCCTGCCTCTCTGCCTACTTATGATCTCTGTCTGTCAAATAGATGAATAAAATCTTAAAAATATATATAAAGTTTAAAAAAAAAAAAGAAAAAAGAACAAAGTTGGAGACATTACACTTTCTGACTTCAAACTTTATTACAAAACCATAGTAATCAAAACAGTATAGTACTAGTATAAAAAGAGACACATATGTTCAATGAACAGAACAGAGCTCAGAAATAAACCCACATATATTTCAACTAATTTAAGACAAAGGAATCAAGAATATATCATGGGGGAAAGACGGTCTCTTCAATAAGTGGTACTGGAAAAACCGGAGAGCCCCATAAAAAAAAAAAAAAAAGGATTTGGACCACTATCTTATACCATTCACAAAAATTAACTTAAAAATGGGTTAAATATATGAACATAAGAAACCATGAAACTTCTAGAAGAAAAAATAGGAAGTAAGCTCCTTGATATCACTCTTAGTGATAATTTTTTTGGATTTGACACCAAAAGCAAAGGCAACAAAAGCAAAAATAAACAAGTAGAACTGTATCAAAACTAGGCTCTGCACAGCAAGGAAACCATCAACAAAACGAAAAGGCAACTACCGAATGGGAGAAAATATTTTCAAATCACGTATTTGATAAAGGGTTAATAGCGAAAATATGAGGGTGCCTGGATGGCTCAGTAGGTTAAACAACTGCCTTCAGCAGATTCATGATTCCCAGGATCCTGGGATCCTGGATCCTCGGGCTCTCTGCTCAGCAGGGAGCCGACTTCTTACTGTCTCTCTGCCCTTCTCCCCAGCTCATCCTCTCTCTCTCTTGCTCTGCTCTCTCAAATAAATAAAATCTTTTTTAAAAATTCATACAACTCGGGGCACCTGGGTGGCTCAGTGGGTTAAAGCCTCTGCCTTCGGCTCAGGTGATGATCCCAGGGTCCTGGGATCGAGCCCCACATCGGGCTCTCTGCTCAGCAGGGAGCCTGCTTCCCCCCTCTCTCTGCCTGCCTCTCTGCCTACTTGTGATCTCTCTCTGTCAAATAAATAAATAAAATCTTGAAAAAAAATTCATACAACTCAATAACAACAAAAACAAGATCTTGATTAAGAAATGAGGAGAAAGGGGCGCCTGAGTGGCTCAGTTGATTAAGCAACTGCCTTTGGCTCAGGTCATGATCCTGGAGTCCAGGGATGAGTCACGCATCAGGCTCCCTGCTCAGCAGAGTCTGCTTCTTCCTCTGACCTTATCCCATCTCACTCACTCTCTCTCTCAAAATACATAAATAAGATCTTTAAAAATAAAAACAAAACAACAACATAAAGGAAATGAGAAGATCTGAACTGACATTTCTCCAACAATATACAGACAGCCAACAGGTAGATAAAAAGATGCTCGACATCACTAATAATCAGAAATGCAAATCAAAACCACAATGAGATACCACCTTACACCTATCAAAATGGCTATTATCAAAAAGACAAGAAATAACAAGCACTGGAAAGGATGTGAGAAAGGCAAATTTTGTGTACTGCTGCTGGGAATTTAAATTGGTGCAATGGAAAACAGTATGGAGGTTCCTCGAAAAATTAAAAATAGAACTACCATACGGAGCACCTGGGTGGCTCAGTTGGTTAAGCATCTGCCTTCAGCTAGGTCATGATCCATGGTCCTGGGATCAAGCCCCTTGTTGGACTACCTGGCGCAAGGCCAGGTGGGCAGGGGGGATGATGGATGCTGCTGCTTCTCCCTCTCCCGCTGGCACTCCCCCACTGCTGATGTTCTTTTGTTGCCAAATAAATAAAGTCTTAAAAAAAAAAATACAATCCAGCAATTCCACTTCTGAATATTCATCTAAAGAAAACAGAAACACTAACTACAGATACATATATCCCCATGTTCATTGCAGCATTATTTACAATAACCAAGACCAAGACATAGAAACAACCTAGGTGTCCTTCAATGGAAAAAGACAATTTAATGTGTTTGTGTGTGTGCAGACACACACACACACACACACACACACACACAGGAATATTATTTAGCCATTAAAAAAGAACAATCTTGCTACCTGTGACAACATGGATGGACTTTGAGGGCATTACACCAGGTGAAGTAAGTCAGACAGAAAAAGACAAATACCATATAATCTCAACTATATGTGGAAGCTAAAAAAACTACAACAATAAAAAAAAAACCAAAGCTCATAAAGAAAACAGAGCGGTGGTTGCCAGAGACAAGGAACAGGAATGGGTTAAATGGGTGAAAGAAAAAATACACACTTATAAAATAAGTAAGTCACAGGGATATAATGTACACCATGGTAACTATAGTTAGTAATACTGTACTGCATACTTGAAAGTTGCTAAGAATAAATCGTAAAAGCTCTCTATCACAAGGGAATAAATATTTTAACTATGTATGGTGATAGATGGTAACTAAAATCATGGTGGTGATTATTTTGCAATTTATACAAATATCTAATCACGATACTGTATACCTGAAACTAAATAATGTTATATGTCAATTATAACTCAATTTTAAAAATGAAAAAAAAGGGGGAAGGGGCACTGTAGTAAATACAGGGTCACACCAGGGATTGAAATAAGAAAAATCCTAGATGTCATTTTTATTTCATCCGTTGGATATAAAACCTGGAGCACAGATCCCGGGGGGAAAAGAAAGAAAAGAAAAAAAAAGAATTAAAGTTAATAAATTAAGTATCCATCTCATGTTGAAGGGGGCAGGAGGAGAGAAGTAAAAGGGAAAGAAAATCAATGAAAGAAAAGCTTACAACAGAGAAAACCAATGGCACTAAAACTTGGTCTACTGAAAAGACTGATAAAACTGGCAAATATCCGGGGGAGATTAATCAGGAAATCTAGGAAGTAGCTGGATAAAAAGATGCACAGCTCAGAAAGAAAATCAGGTTTGGAAGTAAAGACTTGAAGTCAGAAAAATAGTGAAGGTATTTGAAGCCCTGGATAGAAATAAGAAGAGAAACGGGATGAGAACTTTACTATAATAAAAGAGCAAAGTGAAGATTCTCTGCTCCTTCTCATGCTAAAACAAACAGAAAAAAAAAAAAACTTAAAACAAAAACATACTCAAAACAAAACAACAACAACAAAAAAACCAACAACACACTCCATCTTCAATCATACTAAAGTATACATGAAACTCCAAACTGCAATATAGGAAAATGGAAAGCAGCTGAAAGAATAATAAACACTGGTAAAATGGGGAAGATTAAACTTAAGCACGCAGCAGAAAAGAATGTTAAGAAGCAACCCACTTGTCCCACAGAACCCCAAAAGACTAAAGAATTGGCAGCACCAGACTGAAGACAGAGGTCAGGTGAGCTCGAAGAATAGAGTAATACGTGGAAGTCTGTATAAAAGGACTATTGGATCCCTAGTCACATCTTCTATTTGTACTACCTGTATATCGTATCAGGAGATGAAAAGTTTATTCATTCAAAGACAAATCAAGGGAAACAAACACAAAGTACAGAGAGGAGAATAGGTGAAGTGCCCACTGAAAATGGGGAAGGTTTTCTTTATATATTCAAGTTTTAAAAATCATTTTTCAGGGGTGCCTGAGTGGTTCAGTGGGTTAAAGCCTCTGCCTTTGGCTCAGGTCATGATCCCAGGGTCCTGGGATTGAGCCCCGCATTGGGCTCTCTGCTCAGTGGAGAGCCTGCTTCCTTCTCTCTCCCTGTCTCTCTCTCTCTCTCTCTCTACCTGCCTCTCTGCCTACTTGTGATCTCTGTCAAATAAATAAATCTTTTTTAAAAAATCATTTTTCAACACCTAATGAATAAACGGATCTAGGTATTGAGTACCAGTGGCTTCTAAAAGCACAAGAGAAAGAACTACTGAATGCTTCTTGGGAGAACATACCACATCTATGAAGTAGTCATGCCAAAAAAAAAAAGCAAGAAATCTGGAATAAGCTTCTACATCTAGCCACCAATTTATAGAAAATGCAGAGAAATGATGTTCAATTGCACAATGGGGATATAATCGGCAAAATCCAAGCTGGGAAATTTATATGTCAAATGACTGGTTTCAGGGTGCCTGGGTGGCTCAGTGGGTTAAACCCTCTGCCTTCAGCTTGCGTCATGATCCCAGGGTCTTGGGATCGAGCCCCGCATCGGGCTCTCTGCTCGGAAGCCTGCTTCCTCCTCTCTCTCTCAACCTGCTTCTCTGCCTACTTGTAGATCTCTGTCAGTCAAATAAATAGATAAAATCTTTAAAAAAAAAAAATGTCTGGTTTCTTCCACAAATAATCTCCCCCCAAAAATGGGTGGGAGGTAAGTAACAAAGATTTAAAACATGTATTTTTAAAGGATGCTCAACATCCCTAATCAGGGAAATGCAAATCAAAACCACAATGAGATATAACCTTAACATCTGTTAAAAATGGCTAAAATTATTTACAAAAAAAACCAACAACACAAGAAATAACAACTGTTGGGGAGAATGTGGAGAAAAGGAGCCCTCATGAGCTACTGGTAGGAACATAAACTGGTACACCACTGTGGAAACAGTATGGCTGTTCCTCAAAAAATTAAAAATAGAAATACCATATGATCCAGTAATTCCACTACTGAGTATTTACTCAAAGAAAACACTAATTCAAAGATTTATGTGTCCCTATGTTCACTGCAGCATCATTTATAATAGCAAAATACAGAAGCAACCCATGTCCATCAATAAATGAATCAATAAAAATGTGAAACACACACAGGAATATTACACAGCCATAAAAATGTCAATACTGTGCCATCTGAGACAACATGCATGGATCTCCAGGGATTTTGCTAAACAAAATAAGTCAGACAGAAAAAGACAAATACCGTATGATTTCACTTATAAGAGAGGAGGGACGTGGAGCAGAGGGGAGGGTAAGGGAGGAGGAGGACAAAAGGACGGAAGAAGGTAGGGAAGGGACTCAGTTGGTTAAGCCTATGACTCTTGATTTTGGGCTCAGGTCATGATCTCAGCAGTGTGAGACTGAGTCCCACCTCCAGCTCCATGCTGGGTGTAAAGCCTACTTAAGATTCTCTCTCTTTCAGGAAACCTGGGTGACTCAGTTGGTAAAACATCTGACTCTTGGTCTTGGCTCAGTTCATGATCTCAGGATCCTGAGATCGAGCCCCACATCCGGCTCTGTGCTCAGCAAGGAGTCTGCTAACGATTCTCTCCCTCTCCCTACGCCCCAAAAGGGGGGGGGGGAGAATGAGACCTATTGATACAGAGAAAAAAACTGATAGTTCCCAGAGGGGAAGGGTGGGGGCTGGGCAAAATGGGTGAAGGGAAGCAGGAGATACAGGCTTCCAGTTATGGAATAAATAAGTCATGGGAATAAAAGGCACAGCATAAGGACTACAGTCAATGATATTGTAATTGCAATATATTGGGACAGACAGTAGCTACACTTGTGGTAAACATACCATAATGTACAAACTTATGGAATCACAAGTCTATGAAAATTTATCACCCAAACACACTCTCTTTGGGCCTTAATAGAAGATTCCAAAGAGAGGCGGTAAACCAAAAAGGCAGACGTGAGAGGCACCTGAGTGGCTCAGCTGGTTAAGCATCTGCCTTCCGCTCAGGTCATGATCTTGGGGTCCTGGGCTGGAGCCCCGTGTTGAGCTCTCAGTGGGGAGTCTGCTTCTCCCTCTGTGCTCTCCGTCACCCTCACCAAATAAATAAATAAAATCTCTTAAAAGAAAAAAAAAAAAAAAAGGCAGACCTGAGATGCAAAGGAATCAACATGGGGAGATACAAAGGAATTCCCAGGGTGACTGTGAAGTCAAGCCCCAAGACTAAATCGTGCAGTTAAGTCCAGAGAGCAAGTACAGATTAGAGAAGAGATCCAGAAGAGCTCCAAGGGAATATCTCTAAGAAAAATAAATGTAACTGATAAATTACAGGACAGATAGTGTGGAAAAGCACACTCAAGACATTTTACAGAACAGTGGAAAGATGTGTGAAGATTTCAGTGTTCAAAGAAAACTAAGCACATTCTCTTTTTTAATGAGGCAAATTTTAAATCCAGTTGTGGAAGAAATGTAATCCCAGAAATAATAGCTAAAAACAACTAAAAAATGTTTAGCATGGTTCTAAGAATTCTGCATGCAATAATTCATTTAACCCTAACCCATTACTTTGCCATATCAATATTCTATCAATTTATCAATGTTTATATAATCACACAAAGGAAATTTTTTATATAAGCATATTAAAAAACTTGAAGAGGCTATCAGAGAAATTCCTCATCTAATATTACTGAAAAAAAGTCCAAAATTGATGAATCAAACAATGCAATGCTTACTTAAAAATACAAAGAAACAGGGGTGCCTGGGTGGCTCAGTGGGTTAAGCCTCTGCATTCAGCTTGGGTCATGATCCCAGGGCCCTAGCATAGAGCATCGGGCTCTCGGCTCAGTGGGGAGCCTGCTTCCCCCTCTCTCTACCTGCCTCTCTGTGATCTCTTGTGATCTCTCTGTCAAATAAATAAACAAAAATCTTTTTTAAAAAACTCAAAAAATACAAAGAAACAGCGGAGAGTTAAAAAGCTGGTCCCTCGGAGCACCTGGGTGGCTCAGTGGGTTAAAGCCTCTGCCTTCGGCTCGGGTCATGATCCCAGGGTTCTGGGATCGAGCCCCGCATCGGGCTCTCTGCTTGGCAGGGAGCCTGCTTCCTCCTCTCTCTCTCTCTGCCTGCCTCTCTGCCTACTTGTGATCTCTGTCAAATAAATAAATAAAATTTAAAAAAAAAAGCTGGTGCCTCTGAGAAAAGTAGAGGGAACATATTAAAAAACCCACATCTTTTTAGAATTTCGTAACTAGAGCGTGATGTTTCACACTCTTAGAAAGTAATATATATTTTTTTAAGTAGTTAGAAAGTAATATTTTAATTTAAAAAAAAATTTACTTACTAAGTGAAATGGCGCTCCAATACTAAGTAAACTAGGGGGCTTTTTCACATAACTACCTGGGAAGCTTTGATATGTTAAAACAAACTATAGTTTTTCCCTAACATTAGGCCACAAGAACACCCTACTACCTCCCACTCAATCAGCTCAAGAAACCAGTTTTATGGCAGTGGTTTTCAAATTTAATCAAGTCCATAAATCTGTGTCAATCTACAGCAACATAAGGAAAAACAAAGACAATATACTGAGTTAAATTAATCCATAATAAGCTGTTCAGCATTCTGAGCACACCCTTCTTACACTCTTAATACCTTTTCTTTAGTGAAACAAAGGTAGTTAAGCAGTAGTTTTTAAAAACATTCTTAATTTCCAAAATAAAAAGCTGGTAACCCTATGTCAGTACACTATCTCCACTCTGCCAAAGACAGTTTTGGTTCATGAAAGTCAAGTCAGAGAAACTGTGGAAAACTCTTATTGGAATGACAGGCAAAAAAAATCCTCTGATGGAAGAAGTCACCACAAAAATAAATAAGATAATTCAGAGAAAAGAGTATCATTTAAAAAACAAAACAAAACATGGAACAACCACTAAGAAAACTAAGAAAAAGGAGGTAGTAAAGGTGCCTGGGTGGCTCAGTCAGGTAAGCATCTGCCTTCGGCTCAGGTCATGATCCCAGGGTCTTGGGATTCTGGGATCCAGCCCTGCATGAGGCTCCCAGTTCAGTAGAAGGCTGCTTCTCCCTCTCCCACTCCTTGTGCTTGTGTTCCCTCTCTCGCTGTATCTCTGTCAAATAAATAAATAAGATCTTTAAAAAAAAAAAAAAAAAAAAAAAGTAGGCAGTAGTATGTACCTAAGAGGTTAAGTAAAATAAGTAATATAAACTGCTTAATGAAGTTAACAACTCCAAAGTCATCTGGGACCACAGGGTTTAGAAGCAAAGACTAATAGGATGAGTTTAGCTTACATTTTCTAAAATTTTGGCTCATTAAGGATCTCAAAGGAGGTTTTTGGAGTGGGAAATATTTGAACATTAATAAAAGCTGTTGCTACAAAAACAAAGAAATCGCTGAAACTAAAGGAAAAATAACTTAACCATAAACATTCATAATCTAAGAAACCTACTCTCTTCCTTCCATAGACTGATGATTAGTTCAGAATCTTCTGTGTAACAAGTATAATAAAAGCTGAATCAAACAATATTTTAGAAATGTGTAACTTAAATGACTTCATGTACATTTGACTGCATTTCAAATTACAACTGAAAGAAAATATTTTGCTTATCACTAGATCTCTAAAACTTTTCTTAGTGTCTGCCACAAAGTAGGTACTTAGTAATTATCTCTTGAATAAATTAGTGAAAGCCTATACTTAACAATATACATACCAGTCAGTAAGTCCTTCATCCATCAAGCAAATATGAATGCACATATTCTACTATGAATCCTATGAATGCATATATTCTACTAAACACAGCTCCAGATTTGTTCATGTATTTAAATGTAGAAATCAAAAGTCAAAAAGTCTTTTAAAATTGTACTTAACTTCATCTCACTTGAAAATTGAAACTAAAAGTAGAGGCAATCCAGCAGTCTCCACGTAGACCTCAAGTTCAGCCTGAGACCTCTAGAATTAAAAATAGTTTAGCCACCTAATAGGTCAGGCAATGACAAAGATGTTTACACTTTCAATGAGTGTGGCTTTAGCTCTCTTCATGAAATTATAGAAAATATATCTAAATAACTTAAAGTCTATGATAAAATTT
The DNA here is from genome assembly GCF_022355385.1 of Mustela nigripes. Lineage (NCBI taxonomy): Eukaryota > Metazoa > Chordata > Mammalia > Carnivora > Mustelidae > Mustela > Mustela nigripes. Next base: position 79,126,375 of record NC_081570.1, on the reverse strand, counting down.
CAGCTTTAGAGAATATTTCTGTATATTTAGACTTTTGCAACAAGTATACAGTATTTTTGTGATCACAAAAATTTTTAATATATAAGACTGTAACTTTTTAAAAAGATTTTATTTGTTTATTTGAGAGATCAAGAGAGCATGAGCAGGGGTCAGGGGAAGGGGGGAAAGAGAAACAGACTCCCCACTGAGCAGGGAGCCCACCATGGGTCTCCATCCCAGGACCTTGGTCATGACCTGAGCCAAAGGCATACACTTAACCAACCGAGCCACCCAGGCGTCTCAGAAAATATTTTAACTTGTAAAAAATTACAAATGATACTGTTAGATATAACATATCAAGTATTTTCAGAATGGCACAGAAATACCACTCAGATATAATATCAGATTTCAGGAATGTACTGGATTAAAAAGATAACTGGTTAAGCCTATTCAACACAAATCCACAGTCATCTGAACTATTTGTGCAAATAGAAAACAAAACGTCTCCACAATGAGAATTTAGAACTAGCTAATGATATCAGTTTGCAGATTCCTGACGATATATTAGTTGTGAGATGACCTGTTATCTTGTATATGTGATGGACAGTAGGTAACTACAGATTTAAAACACCAAAACCAACAATGCCAATAATATACATAAAAACATAGATAACTGCAAATATTCAAATCTACAACCGGTCAGGTTGATTACAATACATGAATGAAACTACACTAACAAATCAGGAGAAAATGAACTGAATGGAAAGTGCAAAATTTTAATTATAATCCTGCAGAATTTGGTCCTCAGATCAGGGAGGAAGAAATAATAAAACTGAGGTATCCTTACTTCAGGTCACTAACTCTGCCCCAGAGTTTAACGTTCCAATTCCTAGAAGTATGAACTGGATCTTGGATATCAGAGCAAACAAATTAAAAGTGCTTGAAAATAACATCACCTTACTACATAGTGTTTAACTTTCTCAAGAGTGTTCACAACTCATTTTCTCCTAATAACAAAGTCAGAAGAAGGAAGAGAGAAGATTATTCCCCTTAACCAAAAAGAAACATGTAACTCAGAAGTAGAATCACTCTTGAAGTTCTAAAAATGTCAGATAATGCCTGATTACAACCCCAAACTCTTGACTCAATATATGTGGTAAACTCTAGCAAGCCACACTGTCTCTTAGACAAAGCTATTATCGGTATTTGTCATTTAGGATCCCGATTATGAACTGGTCATTAAAAAACAATGGCAGGGCGCCTGGGTGGCTCAGTGGTTAAGCCGCTGCCTTCGGCTCGGGTCATGATCTCAGGGTCCTGGGATTGAGTCCCGCATCGGGCTCTCTGCTCAGCAGGGAGCCTGCTTCCTCCTCTCTCTCTCTCTCTGCCTGCCTCTCTGCCTACTTGTGATTTCTCTCTGTCAAATAAATAAATAAAATCTTTAAAAAAAAAAAAAAAAAAACAATGGCAAAGCCAAAAATATTGTCAGACTTAACAACTGGTGAAATGAGATTCATTGCCATTATCAAGACTCTTGCCCATAGCATTTTTAGCCACAAGGCTTTTACTGGCCTAATTTAAGTCTACCAATAATGAAAGTCATTTCTAGAGATGATTCAACTCGGTTAAGTTTCCTAGGATAGAACTAGCTGCCTGCCCCTGATTTTGACACAAAAACTCAAGGACATCTGTCTGCAGTTTATTTTTCCAAAGCTCTGCACTTAAGAGTTGCATGCAGATAAATACAAAAGGACCTTATAAATAGTTCAAACAACAAAACTAAAACATTCTAAAATATTTACTATGCTGGACATGGATGGAGCTAGAGATTATAATACTAAGCAAAGCCAGTCAGAGAAAGACAAACACCATATGATTTCACTCAATTGTGAAATTTAAGAAACAAACAAATGAGCAAAAGGAGAAAGAGAGACAAACCAAGAAAAGAGACTCTTAATTATAGAGAACTGATGGTTACCAGAGGGGAGAGGGGAGGTGGGTAGGAGGATGGGTTAAATAGGTGATGGGAATTAAAAAGGTGATAGAGATTAAAGAGTGCACTTGTCATGATGAGCACTAGGTGATACATGAAATTAATGACTCACTATATTGTACAGCTGAAACTAATATAGTACTGTACATTAACAATCCTGAAATTAAAACAAAAACTTAATTAAATTTTTTAATTAAAAATGAATTTTCCATAATGAATTTTTAAAAAGATATTTACTAGGCTAAAAAGGCTACAAATACAGCATCACAAGTTTTGCAGCTAATGTAAAATATATCTTGGCATCTTAAGATCTAGCCATACAGGACGTTTTTCAATTCTTCAAAAACCAAGATCTTTCCCACCCAAGACATCCATAGATACCGTGCCTACTATCAAAACTTCCTTCCCCACTCCTGCATTCTTTACATGCTGATTCTTCTAAGTAACTCTTTTAAAGTAGCTGAACTCTACAGTATTCTCTGTATAGCTGAGAGAACTCTTGTTCTTTAAAATCATAACCTGTAACTACATTTTTCTCCACTCTTTATTTTGAAAACTGCCAAATATAATCAGAAAAAAAGTAACCATCAATATACTCACCGAGATTCAGCAATTAATATTACACAATTCTCTCACTCCCATACACACACACACATTTTTTGCTGATTCATCTGAAAGTTGCAGACATCATGACACTTCACCTATAAATACCAGCATGTACCCCTGAATGAATGACAAATCCCATACAGCCCCAAGACTATTATCAAACCCAGAAAATTTAACATTAATAATACTGTCTAATTTAACATTAATATTACTGCCTACAGTCCAAATACTCCATTTGACACAAAAATGTTCTTTAAAGCTTTTTTCAAAATCTAGGATCCAGTCAAAATTCACCCAAGTATTTTGTCATGTCTTTTCTCTTTCCTTTAATCTAAACTGTATCCTTGTTTCATTTTAACGGGGTATTTTTTTAAACCAACTGTCTTCTGACTTCTAAGCTGAATGGTTACATGCTACACATTCTGGATTTGTCTTATTGTTTCCTCATGATTAAAGTCAGGTTAAACAGTTTTAGCAAAAACAAGAAACTGATGATGCTGTGTGTTTACTTGTTCTGTGTGTGGGTTTGTGTGACCCCTTCAAAATCCTGCTTACCCCACAAAGGCAGAGTAAATGGCTATGTTGTTCAACAATGTATTTCTAGCATCTAAGACAATGTCCCACATAGGAAGTCCTCAATAATATTTGCTGAACAAATAAGAAAATGAATTCTCCATAGCATATAGTACCAATATTCAAGAGTGGAAACCAACAGATATTTGTTGATGTTAATTTATGTTTAACAGGTAATGCTGTTAGGATCCAAAACTGTATTATGAGAACATTTTGAAATTTAGTATAAGTCTATTTTCAGCAACAGGTAAATGCTCTTGTTTGTTTTGTTTCAAGTTTTTATTTAAATTTTAGTTAGTTAACATAACAGTATATTAGTTTCTAGAATTTAGTGATTAATCACGTACAAGTAACACCCAGTGCTCATCACAGCAAGTGCCCCCATCTTCCTTCCCTCCAGCAACCCTCAGTTTGTTCTCTATAGCTAAGAATCTGTTTTATGGTTCTCCTCTCTCATTTTTTTTTTCCTCCAATGTTCATCTGTTTTGTTTCCTAAACTCCTCATATGAGTGAAATCATGTGGTATTTGTCTTTCACTGACTGACTTATTTTGCTTAACAAAATACACTCCAGCTCCATTCACATCATTGAATATGGCAAGATTTCATTCTTTCTTATGGCTAATATTCCATTGTCTGTGTGTGTGTACAAACACATACAACACCATCTCTTCTTTATCCATTCATCAGGTGATGGACATTTGGGCTCTTTCCATGATTTGGCTATTACTGATGCTACTATAAACATCAGGGTCCATGTGTCCCTTCAAATCAGTGTTTTTGTATCCTCTGGGTAAATACCTAGTAGTGCACTTGCTGGATCTTCAAGTAGTTCTATTTTTAGCTTTTTGAGGAACCTCCATACTGTTCCAGAGTGGCTGCATCAGTTTACATTCCTACCAGGAGTATAAAAGGGTTCCCCCTTTCTCTCCACTCTTGCCAATATCTGTTGTTTCCTACAGTGTTAATTTTAGCCATTCTGACAGGAGTGAGGTGGTATTTCATTGTAGTTTTGATTTGTATTTCCCAGATGATGAATGATGTTGAGCATCTTTTCACGTGTCTGTAAGCCATCCATAGTCCTTCTTTGGAAAAATGTCTATTCATGTCTCCTGCCCATTTCTTAACTGGATTATTTGTTTTTTAGGTATTGAGTTCGGTAAGTTCTCTATAGATTTTGAATACTGACCCTTCATTAGATATATCATTTGCAAATACCTTGTTCCATTCCAAAGGTTGCCCTTTAATTTTGCTGACCGTTTTCCAGTAGGTAAGTGCTCTTAACCAGAAGTGCATAAAATGCTATCTACCTTCTAATGGAGAATTTGTGCAGATTGCTATCAAAAAGTCCTCAGAAAGTCAACAGAGGGGTTCAAGCACTCATAAAAGATTAATGTTGAGGACAGGAGGGAATGACACTCTCTTCTCAATGAAAATTGGTTTATTTAGTTCCTATATGTTTAGAGCACCTTGGTATTAGAAAACTAATTCTAAAGGAAAAAAAAAGAAACAAAAATCTCTCTCAGGAATAGTTAAGTGGTACATGTGCTGGCCACTCAGAGATCTGAAAGTTCAAAATTATTGAGATCTGGTCTCCTGGCCTCTGGGAACTTGAAATCAGGAGAAAGTTGACACATATTTTTCAAAAAGCTGAGGGGCTATACTGAGACATACATGCAAAGTTATTAATGCACAACAAAAATTATTTTCTTTTAAAAAATCACTTTTGTTACATACAAACCTTCAAGAACAGGAACATGGTAGAAGGTCTATTGGTCATGCAACTTCTTCACTCAAAGGCAGAGGTTTATTTCAGAGAAAACAGAGCTACAAACATGAAATTCCTCAACTTATCCTTCCCCTAAACCTATCCAAAAGAGCACTTACCTAATTCACTTCTGTGAAGAAGACATACCTCTTTTCTTCATTATTAGAGAGTAATTTCATTATTAGAGAGTAATCTCACTTTATCAATTACCTGCTTTATTTTAAATCTTAATTTTGCATGATGTAAATATGCCATAATCAAAGTCAAATTAAAAACAAAAACAGTTCTTACAAATTATTCCTACAATTTTCTCCTTATTTCACCAATAAAATTTTAAAAATACATTCCACTTAATCCATTACAAATTGACTGTCCTGATTACTTTTAACAATTACATCAAAGACCTCCAAATGACCAAGTACCAGACAATGCTCTAATTTCAGTTCTCACCATACTCCATCTTTGTGTAATAACTGATGGTCATGACCTTTTTCTTTAAATTCATTTTCTCTGGTTCCTGAGAATTTTATCACCTATATTAAGTGACTCTTCTGCCTCCCTTCTGATGTCTCCATACGACTCTTCCTCCCCTGCCAACCCTTTAACATTGGGCGTGGTCTTCCCTTCTTTTGTCCTACATGTTCTGCTTGTCTTAATGTTCTCCTAATGCCTCACTTAATATTTTTAAAAAGACATTATTTATTTTGGGGAGGGGGAGAGCATGTGAGACAGACCATGAGCAGGGAAGAGGGAGAAGCAGACTCCCCAAAGAGCAGGGAGCCTATTCAGGACTCAATCCTAGGACGCTACCTTACTTCACTTAATTTTTATCTGTTAACAACTTCTACATCTCCAGCCCCATCCTGTCTCACAAGCTTCAGACTCTTACTGCCAATTTCCCACTAGACATCTCAACCTGGATTCTCCAAGAACCTTTACCTTAACAAAACTGACATCTTCTTCAAATTCCTCCTCTTTCTCCAGTTAATGCCTCTACTAAGTTAATGCCATTCTTGTCTCATGAGTTCTTAATCTAAAAACTATTATTTGATTCTTCCCTCTTCCTGACCCTCCAAATATTCACCAAGTCCTAAGTATTCCTTAAAGATCACCTCTCAAAAATCCCTACAACCACTACCTTATTTCAGGATTTCAGGTCATTATCAGCTCAGCTCTTGCCTGCACTACTACCATATACTTCCCTAACTGATCTTTCTGCTACCAACCCATGCACTTTCAGTCTGCAGTATAGAAAACCTGCTTTAATCACTCGTTCACCTTAACAGCTCCAACTGTTGGTCCTACTGCCCAGAGAAGTCATTAACTAAAGGACAATTTTCACATTTTAACTCTATGAAATGTAGATCTGTATTATAACTGGTGAAATAGTCACCAACTAGCCAGGTAGTATGAGTAAAGTACTCCTCATTGCCAATACATACGAATACACTAAGAGCATCAGCATCAAAACATAGAGAAATGGTGTTCACAGCCAATGCGGAGGAAATACTAAAGAAAATACTGAGGCATGCTTTATCCATACAGACACCAAATGGTTTTGGGGTGCGGTACACAGTAAATCAGACATGTTCAGCTGGTTTCCCAAACTGAGAATCAAGAATAGACCTGTTTGAGTTAAAGAAAAATCTGCAGTATAGCCCAGCACCAATTTTTATATAATTACTTCAATTCTCATATAGATTTGCTTAAGAAATACTATTACCAATACTCAAGACGAAACCAAATTGACACTGTGAGGAAGCTGTGCTACAAAATTGAAAAAATGATTCAGAATCCACACACACCATAAACCTTACTAGAATAAACCAGATCAACAAAGTTGCAGAATACAAGATTAATATGCAACAATCAAATGCATTCCTACATGCTACCAATGCATAATCTGAATGAAATTAAGGAAAAAGTTTCATTTGCAATAGCACCAAAAAAGAACAAAATACTTAGGAATAAATCTGACAACAAAAAAATGTAAGGCTTGGGGCTCCTGGGATCAAGCTCCATATCGGGCTCTCTGCTCAGCGGGGAGCCTGCCTCCCCCCCCACACCTCTCTGCCTGCCTCTCTGCATACTTGTAATCTCTGTCTGTAAATAAATAATAATTAAAAAAAAAAAAGTAAGGCTTGTACAATGAAAACTACACAACAAAGAAAGCAATTAAATAAAACCTACATAATTGGAAAGAAATTATCCCATGTTTCTGGATGTTAACATTCTTAAGATGGCAATTATTTCCCAAGTCCATCTACAGATTCATTACAATATCTACCAAAACCCCAGCTGCACCTGTTCTGCAAAAATTGACAGACTGCTCCTAATATTCATATAGAAGAACAAGAAACCCAGAATACCCAAATAATACTGAAAAAGAAGAAAACCAAAGGACTCGTACGTCCCCATTTTAAAAGTTAATACAAAGTAACAGTAATCAAGACATTATTATGCAAGCATAAGGACACATAAGTAGAATAAAATTCATAATCTGAAAACAGATCCTTACATTTATGTAAGGTCTTTGAAAAGACTGTCAAAACAATACAATGGGAAAGAAGAGTCTTTTTAACAAATGGTTCAGGGAAATTGGCATTTGCACCTAAAAAAAAAAAAAAGGAAGCTGGACACCTACTTCACACCACATACAAAAATTAACTCCAGGGGCGCCTGGGTGGCTCAGTGGGTTAAAGCCTCTGCCTTTGGCTCAGGTCATGGTGTCAGGGTCCTGGGATGGAGACCCACATCATGCTCTCTGCTCAGCAGGGAGACTGCTTCATCCTCTCTCCCTGCCTGCCTCTAGGACTGCCTGTAATCTCTGTCTATAAAATAAATATTTTTTTTAAAAATTAACTAAAAATGGGGCAAAGATTAAATTTAAGAGCTAAAATTATATAATTCTTTTTTAAAATATTTTATTTATTTGAGAGACAGAGTGAGTGAGAGAGCGCACAAATTGGAGGGAGAGGCAGAGAAGAGAGGGAAAAGCAGGCTCCCCACTAAGCAGGGAGCCCAATGCAGGGCTCAATCTCAAGATCCTGGCAGGATCATGATCCCAGCCGTAGGCAGACACTCAACCAACTGAGCCACCCAGGCACCCCTAAAATTATGTAATTCTTGGAAAAAAACATAGGAGTAAATCTGTGTTACCCTGTGTTAGGCAACATTTTCTTAGATATAACATCAAAAGCATAAGCCCCACATCCGCATCTAGCTCCCTGCTCAGCAGGGAGCCTGCCTCTCCTTCCCCCTCTGCTTGGTGCTCCCCAGGCTTTTGCTCTCTGTCAAATAAATAAATAAAACCTTTAAAAAAAAAAAAAAAAGCAAAGCATAACAAAAAAAAGGGACAAATTAGACTTCATCAAAATTAAAGCCTTCTGTGCATCACAAGACATCATCAAATGAAAGAACTTGAAGAACAGGAGAAAAAAGTTGCAAACCACACATCTGATAAAGGGACTTCTATCCAAACCACATAAACAATGCTTACAACTCAACAATGAAAACATAAATAATCCAATTTTTTAAATGGGCAAAGGACCTAAATAGACCATTCTCCAAAGGTATAAAAAAGGCCAATAACTACATGGAAAAGGTGCTCAACATCACTAGTCATCAGGATAATGCAAACTAAATCCACAATGAGATACAACTGCACACCCACTAGAATGCTTATAACCAAAAGACAGACAAGTACTGGTAAGGATGTAGAGAAACTAGAACCCTCAGAGCTGCTGGTGAGACTGCAAAAAGGTGTAGGCTCTTTGGAAAACAGTTTGGCAGTTTCTTGAAATGTTAAATACAGAGGTGTCACCTGACCCAGCAGTTCCACTCCTAGATATGTATGTACCCAAGAGAAATGAACCACATATCCACACAAATCCAGTAATGAACATTCGCTGCAAATAAAAAACTATTAACTGCAAAATGTGGAAACAACCAATGCCCAACAACTAATAAATAGATTAACAAAACGAAATATATATCCATACAAAGAAACATATTTTGGCCTTAAAAAGGAATGATACATGCTATAACATGGATGTATCTGAAAACATTATGCTAGGTGAAAGAAGCCAGACACAAAAGGCCACATATTATATGGTTCCATTTACATGAAATGTCCAGGATAGGCAAAATATAAACACAGAAGATTGGTTAGAGGTTGCCAGGGGTAGTGGGAGGGAATAATGGAAAAGTGACTGCTAATGGTTAGATTTTCATTTTGGGCTGATGAAAATGTCCTGAAATTAGATAATGGTGATGGTTGCACAACTCTGTGACTAAAAAAAAAAAAAAAAAAAAAAATCAGTAAATTTTACCTTAAAAGGGCACAAACAAGTGAGTTATATAAATGATAGATTAATTACCTCAATAAAGTCATTGACAAAGTATACAGTTAATGTATGTAAATTTTACCTTAAAAAGCTTTTTAAAATAACAAAAACAACGGAGAGGAGTGGTGAGTGCAGAGATACAGATGAAACAAGCATGGATACAAAAAAGTTTATACTATTCTGTTCCCTTAGTACATGACTTCTAAATTTTCCTTAATAAAAAGTTTAACTGATATATTAAAAAAACAAGTAATTGTTTAAAAATAACAATGTAGGGGCGCCTGGGTGGCTCAGTGGGTTAAGCCTCTGCCTTCGGCTCAGGTCATGATCTCAGAGTCCTGGGACTGAGCCCCGCATTGGGCTCTCTGCTCAGCAAGGAGCCTGCTTCCCCCTCTCTCTCTGCCTGCCTCTTTGCCTACTTGTGATCTCTGTCAAATAAACAAATAAAATCTTAAAAAAAAAAAATGTAAACTAACTTTCTTAACATCGATCTTTGCTGTTGTTTGACAAAGGAAACAGAATCATATATTAAAAGATCAGAGAAGGGGCACCTGGATGGCTCAGTCATTTAAGCCTCTGACTTGGCTCAGGTCATTATCAGGGTCCTGGTAGGGAGCCCTGAACTGGGGCTCTGTGCTCAGTGGGGAGTCTGCTTCTTCCTCTCCCTCTGTCACATCTCCCCCCACATCCCCCCATCACATCTTCCCTCCACCATGCTCACTTGCAAGTAAATAAATAAAATCTTTTAAAAAATTAAAAAAGATCAGAGAAGTTGCTACCTTCTTATTCTTTTGTAGAGATATGACAGAAAACTAGGTGTGAGGCACAAATGAAGAATACTTTACCTTAAAAATGTACAAAAAGAATTTCAATCCTTAGTTCCAAGATAGTTCCTTACCCTTGGGTTCCTGTGGTTTCCATGATTATTAGATGTGACAATTTTTTTTTTTTAATTTGACAAAAGGAGAAAGATCACCAAGTACACAGAGAGGCTGGCGGGGGTTTGTGACAATTCTTAATAAATAAATGCAGTAACCCAATACTATGCTGTCTAATACAGCAGCCACTAGCTACATATGGCCATTTAAAATTTAGTTCTAATTAGTTGAATTATAAATCTAGTTCTCAGTCACACCAGCTATATGTCTAGTATTCAACATCCACATGCAGCTTTGGCTACCACAGTGGATAGATGAGATACAGTACACTGCCATCAGTGCAGAAAATTCTATTGAAAAGCACTACACCAATACATAAAAAATACCCACACAGAAATTTATACATTTTTTTTAAGATTTTATTTATTTATTTGACAGATCACAAGTAGGAAGAGAGGCAGGGAGAGAGAGAGGAAGAAACAGGCTCCCCACTGAGCAGAGAACCTGATGCAGGGCTCGATTCCAGGACCCTGAGATCATGACCTGAACTGAAGGCAGAGGCTTTAACCTGAGCCACCCAGGTGCCCCAGAAATTTATACATTCTAATTTAGGGTTGTTATACTGCATTTTAATGCAATAAACCCTGAAAAACAAGGAAAACAAAGCATAAAAATATCAACCAAAGAATACGATTCATGAAGTCCAGACTAATTAAAACAGCAGTTCAATTTTACTTCCAGAACCACCCAGCTACAGATATTGGCTATGACAACAACTCAGGTGCAAATTTCCCTATCTGTTAAAATAGATTATTACTATATCACCAGTTTCCTAAAGCCAGATATAAAGATTATGCTGAAATAAGAATAAAGCAAATTACCCTTTCAGTCAAGGATCTAATGAAAGGTGTATTTATAAATCAACGACATCAAAAAATTTATGACCCACACCAAAATACACAGAATAAAATCGCTTTCCAAACTGAGCTTTGCAGCAACCAGCATAATTAAAAACATCACTAAATATATTTTGTTTAATCCAGAAAAAAGTTTAACTGGATGACTTCTATACTTCTAGTTCTAAAATTGTGTATTTCATCCTGATAGGTAGGTACAGATTTCCGTTAATGCCATTAACATGAATATGCAGCATCAGGAAACAGGTGCACTCTTAATTCAAATATTTTAGAATATTTTTAGCACTTAAAAAAATACCTGAAGGTGAGCAAACTTAAAATGTGAATTCGAATATGCTTTTATATTTAGGAACCTAAAAAAACAAAAACCATTTCACCTTGTATTCCCTCTCAAGCTATAACTGCAAATGTTTGGAGTGTCAATAACATTCTAAATATCAAGAATGAAATGTTCTATATTAAGAAATTTAAAATCAACTCCTTCCCTGCCAAAATTACTGAGCACCTAAAGCTGTGAGTCAAAATGGCTCCATGTAAAGCATTTTCAAGCCTTTGAAAAGGTCACTTAAAAATATAAGTACATTTTACTTTACCCTTATAAAATACTTTCAGATTCAGTCTTTGCAATCTACTGCCCAAAACAAAACAACACAAAAAAGGAATTCTCAAGAGAAAATGAAAACATGGAAATTGAAACCAGCGTGTAAGCAACCTACACAGAAGGGTCGCATGGAATCAATGCTGCAGGAGAAAGTTACTACTATCGCAGCATCTGAAGTCAAATTAATACAGGCACTATTTACATATTTCTAGTTCTGTACTGACCTCATACGGTACTTTCTGAGGTTATACACAGACAGGCCTACCTAGGTCTGCATATTTTTATTTGTAAATGGGTCTAACTTTAACGTAAATTAAATGTTTTAAAGAATAGAATAACATTCCATATCCCTTTTCCATTGTTCACTAACCCTCACTGTTCGTCAGATCACCCCGATAAATCCATCTGTTCCCTCTAGTTGCTTCCAAAAAAAGAAAAAAAAAAATTCTAGCAACCAAAGACACCAGATTGTAAAACACACACTCAGAGTTAAGAGTTCTGGCACTACCAAAATATGTTAAGAAATCTTGGCAAATCAGTTAAAATCCCTTGAACCGTAATTACCTCAGTTGTAAAAATGAATAATACATATCTACATCCGAGGAGGGATGAGTTAGATTTCATTGTCCGCTCCAAATATTAGGTGTCTCTCTGCCACCTCACATTTTCCCTCCCCTTTCACCCCTTTAAAGCTTTCAGGGTTTGCTTCCAGGCTCAACTTAGTATTTCCCTTACCCACGTACTCCATCCTGCCCTTCTACTCAGCCCCTTACTCCAATTCCATACAATTCCACCACCCTCCGGTTCCAAGCTGCTACTTCCCTTTGCGCCCCCTAAGGTCCCAGGCAGCACCTTCATTCAGCTCCCCACGTCTCCCTCAGTCCGCATTTCCTAACGGCTCCTCCCCTCGGTTCCCCACCCCCTCATCACCAGGTTCATACTGCCCCTCCAACCGTCTCCCGCCCCCAGGTTCCTTCCTGCCCCTCCAAACACAGCTTCCCCGTCTCAACGTTTCATCTTGGTCCTCCAACCGACTTCCCCAATGCCTTGCTCGCTCCCTATTTTATCCAACACCTAAATGACCACACCATTCTATCCATCCTTTTCAACATATACATAAATGCAAGGGACCCACATACACACACTGGAGATCCCACCCCCACTTCGATCCTCCATCTTTTATACTTGCTTCCTTTCTTCCTTCTCCCCCCCACCCCCACCTCCTCCGGAAGAGCGTGGTTCCCAGGCCAAGGTCTCTCACCTCATTCGGTCACTTCAGTGGTGCCAACCGCTTCATACAGGAAAAAACAACCAATCACGTCCCCTTGGGCGCTTCCCCTGCGAGTCCAAGCACTTACTGGGCACCCGCCCCACCGGGCACCCCGCACATGCACACGCGCAAACCGAGGTCCTGGGGACGAGGGTTGAGAGCAGAGTGAGCCTTCTTAACCGGCCTCAAACACAGCCCACTTCTTTACAGCCCTTCGCCATTTTGGTTTCCCGCGGACCGCCGGTGCATTCTGGGTGCGCGGAACGACTCTGGTGCCGAATGGCAGCTCTCCAGGGCAGCGAGTGGGCGGGGACTGTGCAGCAAGCGCGGAAGAACACCGCGCTCTGCGTCCCTGGCCGAAGCTGAACAAAGAAGGACTCTTTCACGTAGCGGTGGGAGTAAGTCCTTCCGCCGCCGGCGCTAACACAATAGTGATCGCTGCGTTCCTGTCCGTATGCTGTGTTACTGCTGTTTCTCTTGTAAAGGAAGGTGTCGTGTCCAGTCTGCGTTGTGCATTTTTTATTTCCGGAAAAATGCAGCAGTGCGCTCTATATCTGGTCTTGCCGACTTACTTTCATTATCTTAGATAAAACACGTTTCTTCTGTCTTTACCTGGAGGCCTGCTCTTCGAATTTCCTTCACCGAGGAGACCCTGGATGTCAGAATTAAATTTTGCTCTGCGATTATAGTCCAGTCCCAAATTCCTTATCAGGAGCGCCTTGCGTAGAAGATTTTCGGAATTTTTTTTTCCTTGACAGTGAAAGTTTTTCTGTGTACCTGCTTTGCAATCATTCCTAATTGTGATGAAATCTGAGAATAATACCTTGCAAAGTGATTTATTTTAGGAATACAGAACTTTTCTCATATTAGGGCAAACCCTTAGCCTGCCAATATTCTGCTGCCGACCGGAAGTCCATGTGACAAACTGGAAGGGCATGCTTAGTTACAACCCAACTCCTCCTAGTAGCCACCTGGGGTACCTTTGTTCATAATTTTGTCAAAATATATATTTTTAATTTTAAAATTATTTTATGTTTTTGTCTCATTATATAACAGGGATAATTAATACAAGGATAAATTAATACAGGTTTCTTTTCTCTCAGAAGAAATACATCTTGGGCCTAAACTCACTTTGCTCACATTTCAAAAACGATTCTCCAGCCCATAATCTCAGGATTTGGCAAATAAATATTTGTTCTATCCAAACCATTCAACATTTTAAATATTTTAGTCATACTTTCTACTCCTTTGCTTCTCCTAATAATTCTAATCAAATTTAAGTCTGTCTGAATACAGCGTCTGCTACCTTTCAAGTTTCACTTTCTCTGAATTCTATTATAAAGTAGTTTCTCATAAATTCCTCTTCCATGCCCTTAACACTTTTGGTTGAGAAGAGTTTTGACTTAAAAAAAAGTAGATACAGTTCACAAATGAATAAAGATATTACACAAATGGATATATTTGCTGTGCAGCAAAGCCTAATCATAGAACATAAGTTCTGGAGAACATTTGGTCTAAGTTCTCAGTGTTTCTCCCAAGGGGTCATCAAGCCACAACTTAAACATCTTCAGTAGTTCAGTTGCTCAGAGTAATTTCAATTTCATCAATCCTAGTAATTAGAAAATTCCTCCATCTATAAATGTATAATCTGCCTTTTTTTTTAAGATTTTTATTTATTTATTGGACAGAGATCACAAGTAGGCGGAGAGGCAGGCAGTGAGAAAGGAAGGGAAGCAGGCTCCCCTCTGAGAAGAGATACACACCCACCCACCCACCCCACCCCATGCAGCGCTGGATCCCAGGACCCTGGGATCATGACCTGAGCGGAAGGCAGAGGCTTTAACCCACTGAGCCACCCAGGTGCCCCTATTAATCTGCTTTCTTATGTTTCCCATTTACTGGTCTAACTTTTGGCCTCTTTAGCCACAGAAAAGTATTCTAATCCCTTATACATTACAGAAGCAATGATGCCTATTAAAAAAAAAAAAAAAAAGGAAGGAAGAAAGAAAAAGCTTGTCGTTTTTCTAAAGTGCATCAATTTAATTTAAGGAAACCAGGTGCTCAGGGTATCGAAGTCACTGACGGAGTCATGGTATAATATAAAGAGTATCCATAACTGAGGGCTTAGAAATTTCAACTACGCAACATGCAATAGATTAGGACTATACATAGATGCGGGTATTATCTAGGTGTATCGGTGGGACAAGGTGAGCCTAGGATCCTCTTCTGCCATCTTCCAGACTTCTGCCAGAAGTCTTGGAGTAGGACTTCAAAAAGAAATAAGTGTCAAGTGTCTCAGAAATAAAAGCAAAGAAACTCTAGTCAGAGCAAACGGTACTCTTTACTGTTGTTATTTATTTATATCATAGTTGTTAGGACTGTTCTGGTTCTCCTCTCTTCCAGACATAGTACAATTACACTTCTTATATCCTTGAAGGTAGGCATGGCCATGTATCTCGTTTTTACCAATAAAATGGGAGGAGAGGGATGTGTATCATTTCCCAGGAAAAGCTTTAAGGGACAGAGGCACATTCCCTTTCCCTCTGTTGTGGTGATAATGGAATCATGTATTAAAATAGAACATCTGTCACTTCAGGTCCCTAAATGACAACAATAAGCAGAAACTAGAGTTGTGCAACCACCAGCACAGTAAGTTTTAAAACATTTCTACCACCCAAAAAATATCCATTTTTCCCATTTGTAATCAGTCACTGTTCCTATTCCCAATCCCAGACAATGTTATGTATCTCCGCAGGTTTGTCTTTCTAGCCTTTTTATATAAATGGACTCCTACAATATATAGTCTATTGATCTGGCTTGTTTCACTCATCACAACGTTTTGAGGTCCATCACTGTTATACCACATGTCTATAGTTCTTCCTTTTGTATTGCTGAATAGTATTCCATTGCATGAATGTAATATATTTTGCTTTATCCTTTCACCAGTTGATGCACATTTCAATTATTTCCAATTTTTGGCTATTATCAGTAATGCTGCTGTAAAACTTTGTGTACAAGTCTTTGTGTAGATGCTTGTTTTTATTTTTCTTGGATAGTCTCCTAGAAATGGAATTGTTATGTTGTATGATGTGTTTAACTTTTTGAGATAACATGTAAGCAATGCATGAGGGTTTCAACTTCTCCATATCCTCATCAATACTTGGTATTATCTGTCTTATTTAAATTGAAGGTTAAGTTATTTAACTTTCTACCATGACCTAACTGTACTATCTTCAACCTAGCAAAACCATTCCCCAGTCAAATGTATGATTATCCTACCTCTTGGAAGATTCCTTTCAGACTCTCTCTCATCTTTTGCTAATAGAACTCAGAGTCCCCCTTCTCTCTCTCTCTCCCTCCCTCCTTTACTCCATAAATACTGAATGAATGTCATCTTGTTTTTTGGTTATGTTTCTATTTATACAAAGAATTAAAGAACTATTGTCTCCAGTGGGAGCGAACTGGTTTCTCATTGTGGTTTCAGTTTTTATTTCCCTAATGGCTAATGATATTTAGCATCTTTTCATGTGCTCATTAGCTGGCTATTCTTATATCTTTGGTAAAGCACACACTCAAATCTCTTACCCATTTTTTAACTGGACTGTTTGTCCAGTTATTATCAAGTTATAAGCTTTTTACATATCTTGGATACAAGTCCTTTACCAGATACATGATTTGCAAATATTTGTTTCCACTCCATGGCTGGTCTTTTCATTTTCTTAGTGGTGTTTTTGAAGCTCAAAAGTTTTGTATTTATCAAAAGATAAATCCAATTTATCTTTTTTTAAATGCCATAAGCTTTAGATGTTACATCTTAGAACTCTCTGCCTGACCCAAGATCACAAACATTTTCTATTGTGTTTTTTCTAGAAGTTTTATAGGTTTGCTCTTACATAGTTTATGATTCATTTGAGTTACCTTTTGTGTACACTATGAGGTATGGGTCTCTAGTAATCTTTTTTGCATACACATACTCAATTGGAGGAAATAAAATTTTATTGTAATAAGCCACTGCAACTTGAAATGGTCTGCCATCCAGCATATTTTATGTGTACCATTTATTATGACTGATACAACCTAGATATGTTAATATGGAACAGAACTCAGTAATGATATTAAATCTCTACCATAATCAGAACCAAAAATAAAAAATATGAAAATTTGAGTGGAGTATTCAAACATTAAATAATTCTCAATATTTAACATTGAAAAGTCACAGGGAAATTAAAAAATACTTCATTTACAAACCTAAAACCTCCCAATTATACCTATTACCCTCTCATGGAAAACGGCTAGAAGACCTTTAACATGGTCCATTGTGCTGAGGTAAAAATGCAAATCATCAGACAAATCAGAAAGGTCAAAGAAAGACATGCTGTGTCCTTGTAGTTGGCTTTCATAAGTCTAGAAAGGAACTAGAACTGAAAAAGGAAAAAAAAATGATTCCATAATAACCAAAGGACTTGTTAAAAATCCCTTTTCTTTTTTATCCAAAGCTTAAACATCCATATATAACAAGAACAACTGCTTTTAAAACAGCTATTTGTTGTAAAAAGTGTCTATAGTTGGACCCTTAAACAACACGAGTGAGTGACACCGACCCCCCCCCCACCCGGCAGAGTTGAAAATCCATTGTATAACTTTCAGTCCTAAAACACTTAACTACTGTGCTAACTTTGGCAGCACATATACCAAACACTTAACAACTAACTGCTTACTGCTGACTGGAAACCTTACCAATAACAGAAACAGTTGATCAACATATTTTATATGTTATGTGTAGTGTATACTATGTTGTTACAACAAAGCTAAAGAAAATAAAATGTTACTAAGAAAATCATTTGAGGGGGGGTGGTGTCTGGGTGGTTCAGTTGGTTAAGTGTCTGTCTTTGACTCAGGTCATGATCCTGGGGTCCCGGGATCAAGCCCTGCATCCAGTTCCCTGCTCGGCAGGAAGCCTGCTTCTCCTTCTCACTCTGCCTGCCTCTCTGCCTACTTGTGCTCTCTCTTTATCTCTCTGTCAAATAAGTAAATAAAATCGTTTTTAAAAAGAAGAGAAAGAGGGGCGGCTGGGTGGCTCAGTTGGTTGGACGACTGCCTTCAGCTGAGGTCATGATCCTTGAGTCCCGGGGTCGAGTCCCACATCAGGCTCCCAGCTCCATGGGGAGTCTGCTTCTCCCTCTGACCTTCTCCTCACCCATGTTCTCTCTCATTGTCCCTCTCTCAAATAAATAAATAAAATCTTTAAAAAAGAGAGAGAGAAAGAAAGAATAAATAAGTAAATAAGTCATTAGAGACATCAGGGTGGCTCAGTCACTTAAGCTTCTGCCTTTGGCTCAGGTCATAATCTCCACGTCCTGGGATAGAACCCCGTGTGGCCCTTCCAGCTCATCAGAGAGACTGCTTTTCTCTCTCTTCCTCTGTCCCTCCCCAATTGTTCTCTCTCTATTTCTCTCAAATAAACAAATAAAATCTTTTTTAAAAAAAAATGGTAAGAGATGGGACACCTGGGTGGCTCATTGGGTTAAGCATCCAACTCTTGGTCTCGACTCAGGTCATGATCTCACGGTCATGAGATCTAGGCTCAGTGGAGAGTCTTCTCAAATTCCTCTCCCTCTCCCTCTCCCTCTGTCCCTACCCTCAGTGCCCATTTTCTCTCTCTCTCTCTCTCAGTAAATAAAAAAGAAAAAGAGAATCCTAAGACACATACATTTAAAGTACTTTGTTGTATTTATTTTAAAAATCTGCATGTAAGTGTTTCTGTATAGTCCAAACCTGTGTGTTCAAGGGTCAAATATATAGAAAATTTAGATCCCTCATATAATACACCTTAAAATACAGTATGCCATTATCAATTTATTGACTGTCATTTCCAAATTCACTCATTTATTGCTTTGTGAAAATGGATATGGGCCCTTTAAATATTTTTCCTTCAGCGGCTGGCAGACCATTAAGCATTGTCAGAGAAGAGTGCTGAAGAGACCATGCGTTAGAGCAGTTTCCCCTTCTGGTTCTAAAGTGCACTCCCGGGGTACCTGAGTGGCTCAGTCAGTTAAGCGTCTGCCTTTGTTCAGCTCAGGTCAGGAATCCAGGGTCCTGGGATCGAGTCCCACATCGGGCTCCCTGCTCAGTGAAGAGCATACTTCTCCCTCTCCGTCTGCTCCTCCCTGCCCTACTCGTGCTCTCTCTCTCAAATAAATAAACAAAAATCTTAAAAAAAATTAATAACGTGCACTTTCAGCAGGCAGTGTGCACAGCTTCCCCAGAGCTGGGATCCTGTAGTACATGCACCTTCCCCAGGCTTGTCAAATCATCTTTGCTCTACCCCAGCCCCAGAAGAATTTGGATGTGCTGCCAGCAGGTGATATTTGTGCTGTCTTGGCAGTCAGAAATTTCAGGTGAGTGATTGAAAAGTGTGTGTACAGTCAAAACAAATTACTCAAGAGTCAAAAGAGCTAGGTTCCAATTCCCACTTCCACATCCCTACTTATTACACCAGCTTTGGAAGATTAAATCACCAAAATTTGAGAGAGGGGAGATGAGGGAGAAAGACAGAGAGAGAGAGAATTATATCCAATAGTAAGAAAGATAAGCTATCTTGTCTATCTTTACACTGCCATTTTGCTGAGCATTCAGAGACATGGACAAGGTAAGAGAGACAACATGAAATGAGAGACAGGGAAACAGAAGTAGGAATCCCAGGGGACTGAAGACCTCCGTTGCCAGTCAACCTTTGTCACTTTATTAGCTGAGAGATCTTAGGCAATCACTAAACTTTCCCAGTCTGACTTTTTTGGTGGGCTCAAAGGAGGGGGGGGCGTTAAGAATATCAACATTAAATCTTTATCAAACAGAATAAATGAAATACTATGTGTAAAGTGATTTTTTCCCTTATAGCAATTATTACATGTTTGACTCCTCTGATTCAACTTCAAGTTCTTTGAGGGTTGGATGACACCATTCCTCTTTATTTCCCTGTTCCTGGAAACACCTGGACCACAGAGTAACCCTAACAATACATAAATTTTAATGGACATTTATAACAATAAATAATTTATAATACTAAATAAATGGACATTTATTGAATAATGTTAAATATGTTTTTCTTAATGTGGAGAACTACTCTGTATACGGTTCAGGACCAGATACAAGAAGCAATAATACATATCCACAAAGTAGATTGGAAGGCTTAAGGGTCTAGAGATAATGATATTAAAAAGCAATTAAGGTACAACATAAATCTATAAAAAAAAAGTGAGAAGGTGTGATATATCCTAAGAATGAGAACAAACTTAGTGGAACCTAGCATGAAGAGTATAAATAAGGATAGAAAGATGGATGGGTCTTATTGTGAGAGACTCCATATGACAAGTGATATACTCGTTAAGACCTTTTTGATTTGCAAAGGTTATGTCTGCCACCTGAACAAGCTTTGGAAGGGCAGAACCCCTTGCCTTGGTCTCGCCTGGAAACAGAAACTAGAAAGGTATCGGGCTCTTCCATCTCAATCTCTCTCAGTCTCTCCCTTTCCCCACATCTCCCTCTCCTGTTTCTACTTTCTTCTTCCTCTCCCACTCTACCTCTCCTGTTTTTACTCCTCTTGGAATGGTGTTTTCATTTTCTTCCTCTGCAGATGGTCTTCTCTTTTTAGTAGGAAAAAGGCACTCAGCAAAGCTACATATTACTATAGTAACCAGTTAAGAAAAGGAAATTCTCTCCCTCTACCTCTTTCCCCCATTCCTAATCCCCACCTTTAGAGTTCTAGGAAGGAAGGAAGGTAGGAAGGAAGGAAAGGAGATGAGATGAGAGGGGAGACGATGTGAGAAGTGGGGAGGGGATGTGAAGAAAGGGAAGAGGAGAGGAGAGGGAAGGGGTTGGAAGAGGGGAGGGGAGGGAAACGAGGAGGGTAGGAAAGGAGATCCCATGAAAGCATTTCAATAGGCTAGGCTTGGATGACATGCCAAACCTGTACCAGATGTTACAGGCAAAAAGATGAGCTATTATGTTCAGCAAATTTTGTTCAGCAAAATTTTGTTCAGCAAATTTTGTTCAGCAAAAATTAGATCAGTTCCCATCCCTGCAGCCAAAGAAGTGAAGTTTTCTATCAGCAGCTACCACAAGAAGCACATATTTGGAGTGGAAGAAACGGTGTTTCCCCCAAAAAGGGGGTTGCTATGCTGGGCTGCCACTTTAAATCTAATAATATGCAATGAAGTTTGTACTTCCATTGATAACAACAGTGATAATAATGTTAATAATAATATTTACTGAATGTTTGGCCTTTGCCAAGATGTATGAAAAGTACTTTATAAATGTTATTTAATTTAATTTTCCCAACTACCCTAAGAAAAAGCTATTAATTCCTATTTTACAGATAAAGCAACAAAGACACAGAAAGGATAAAAAAAATTATCCAAAGTCACACACAGTAAGTGCAGATTTAAATCCAGTTTTGTTTGACTTTGGAACCACTCTTTAACCGCTATCCTATAGAGAAACAGAGGAACCATCAAAGGCTTTAAGATAAATCTATCCTTCAGAAATATCTCTCTAATGTGGTGTGGAAATTGGATTCAAGATGGAAAGTACTGTAAATAAAGAGGCCACTGCAACTGTCCAGTTGTGTAATGGGCAAATGCCTGGATAGAAAAAAGAAGGCACTCCCAAGACAGAAGAAGATACTAACAAAACCTGGCAATTATTGGAAGAGATATGTGAAAGAATGAATTGATTTAAGAATATTTCTGAGAGGGGCGCCTGGGTGGCTCAGTGGATTAGGGCCTCTGCCTTCTGCTCAGGTCATGATCCCAGGCTCCTCGGATCGAGTCCCGCATTGGGCTCTCTGCTTGGTGGGGAGCCTGCTTCCCTCTCTCTCTCTCTCTCTCTCTCTGCCTGCCTCTCTGCCTACTTGTGATCTCTCTGTCAAATAAATAAATAAAATATTTTAAAAAAGAATATTTCTGAGGTTTGTGGCTTGAGTGAAATGAAAGATGTTGACTGTGTTTCTTTGTTTCTTCTTCCCTCTCAGTCCTTTTTCCCCCTACTTCATCTTAACATAAGGTGGCTGATGTTGAAGCTAACCAAGACAAATAAGAAAATATGTGAAACAACTTAAAGAAAAAACTAATGAAATAAGTTCTGAAGAAGTTGAATTTAAGTTGTCCATGGAATATTAAAACAAGTATGTCCAGTGGACAGCTGGAAATGCATTTGGAGTTCAAAAAAGGAGTGGGCTGGTATAAGATGGAAAACTACACACCTAATCAACCCTTAGTACTCCAATCCAATCTGCTTCATTAGCATTCTTCCCTGACTCTTCTATGCCAGGAATAAGAGGTTGGCGCAATTAGTAATTATAATTAAAGCAGATTATAATTATAATAAAATCTTAAGTAATCAAATTTAATTTTACAAAATTTGTGTATTAAACTGGAATACCTGCAGGATGGCTGATAGGAAGACAAAAATGAACAGTGCTTATGGATTTTGTTTTATCATTGTCATCAGTTAATAAATGCAGAGTTGGGCTACCTGGCTGGCTTAGTCAGAAGAGTGCGTGGCTCTTGATCTTAGGGTTGTAAGTTTGAGACCCCTATTGAGTGTAGAGATTACTTAAAGACAAAATCTTTACAATGATAATAATAATACATGTTTAGTTTATGGTTATCTCTAAGTGGTAAGATTCTTTTTCTTCTTTGTGCTTGTCCCTATTTCCTAATTTCCCTGCTCCTCTAATAATTAAAATGTTATTTAAAAAACTCATACAGTGGGGCACCTGGGTGGCTCAGGAGGTTAAGCCTCTGCCTTCGGCTCAGGTCATGATCTCAGGGTCCTGGGATTGGGCCCGCATGGGGCTCTCTGCTCAGCAGGAATCCTGCTTCCTCCTCTCTCTCTGCCTTCCTCTCTGCCTACTTGTGACCTCTCTCTCTCTCTAATAAAAATAAATTTTAAAAAAAGAAAGAAAAAATAAAAAATATTAAATAAAAAAATAAATAAAACTCATACAGGGCAGCAATATAGATTTTTGGTCATATAACCCATGAGAAAATTTAGATGCTGCCGGAGGCTTTTGAAAGCTCCAAAGCTGTCAAAACCTGGGCTCCTTGGGGAGCTCTCCAGGGTACTGGACTGTTTCTCCTGAAATTCTGGCCAGTGAAACAGATTTTTGTGTTTCTCTTCTGACTTACTTGCCCTTTGTCTACACTAAATCCTGCCCTTCTGATTAACTGGCTATCTTAACTATGTCCTAACCAGCAACTTAGTTCTCTAAGTGAGTTTCCAACAGGCTTTAACTGTTAATTATATACTGATGCTTACAAAATCTATGGAGTCAGTAACTTTCTTCCCACCCAAATTCATCTGTTCCATTTCTACTACCATTAGCTTCCACTAATTTGTTTAACAAATTCTGTTGAGTATAAACAGATATGGAAAATGCAAAAATATAAAACTTTCAGAAGATGACCTAGGAGAAAATCTATGTGGCTCAGGTTTGGCAATTCATTTTTAGATTCAACACTAAAACCATGTTCCATGAATTAAAAACACTGATAAGTTGAAATTTATGAAAAATATTTTTACCTTGTGAACAACACCATTTAGATAGTGGGGGGAAAAAAGCCAAGGATTGGGAAAAAATATTTGCAAAAATACATATCCAGAATTCAGTAAAGTTGCAGGATAGAAAATTAATATACAGAAATCTGTTCCCTTTTTGTATACCAATAATGAAGTAGCAGAAAGAGAAATTAAGAAAACAATCTCATTTACTATTGCACCAAAAAGAATAAAATACCTATGAATAAACTTAATCAAAGAGGTGAAAGACCTTATACTCTGAAAACTACAAAATACTAATGAAAGAAAATGAAGATAACATGAACAAATGGAAAGATATATCATGTTCATGGATTAGAAGAATTAATATTGTTAAAATGTCCATACTACTCAAAGCAATGTACAAATTCAATGTGATCCCTGTCAAAATACCAACAGCATTTTTCACCAAACTAGAACAAATAACCCTAAAATTTGTATGGCACCATGAAAGACTTCAAAAATCAAAGCAATCTAGAGAAAGAAGAACAGAACTAGAAGTATCATAATCCTGGATTTCAAGATAAACTACAAAGCTATAGCAATCAAAACAGTATGGTACCAGAAAATAAAAAAATAAAAAACAAACAAATAAACAAGACACATAGATCTATATAACAGCATAGAGATCCCAGAAACAAACACATGCAGAGACAGTCAATTAGTCTATGATGAGGGAGGCAAAAATATACAATGCAGAAAACACAGTTCCTGGAGCACCTGGGTGGCTCAGTGGGTTAAGCCTCTGCCTTGGGCTCAGGTCATGATCCCAGAGTCCTGGGATCGAGCCCCGAATCGGGCTCTCTGCTCAGCAGGGAGCCTGCTTCCCCCTTGCTCTCTCTGTGCTGCTCTGCCTACTTGTGATCTCTCACTCTGTGTCAAGGAAATAAACAAAATCTTAAAAAAAAAAAACAGGAAAATTTCATAAAAAAAAAGAAAACAGTTTCTTCAGTAAATAACGTTGTAAAACTGGGCAGCTACATTCAAAAGAATGAAACTAGACCACTTTCTTATTTTCATACACAAAAATAAACTCAAAATGGATTAAAGACCTAAATGTGAAACCTGAAACTATAAAATTCCTAAAAGAAAAAGTAGTAATCTCCTGGACTTTAGTCTTAGCAACATATTTATGGGTGTGTCTCTCCAGATAAGGGAAACAAAAGAAAAAATAAACTATTGGGGTGACATCAAAATGAGACGTTTTTCCAATGGCAAGGCAACCATCCACCAAATGAAAAAACAACCTACTGAATGGGAGAAAATAATTGCAAATGGTATATCTGATAAGGTGTTGATATCCACAAAACATAAAGAACTTATGCAACTCAACACCGAGAAAACCCAAATCATCTGATTAAAAATTGACAGAGGACCTGAATAGGCATGTTTCCAAGGAAGACATATAGTTAACCAACAGATACATGAAAAGATCCTCAACATTGCTAATCATCAGGGAAATGCAAATCAAAGCCACAAGATAACACTTCACACTAGTAAGAATGGCTAATAACAAAAGACAAGAAATAACAAGTGTTGACAAGAATGTGGAAAAAGAGAACCCTCATGCATTGTTGGTAGAAGTGTAAATTGGTGCACCCACTGTGGAAAACAGTGTGGAGGTTCCAAAATTAGAAATAGATATACCATATGATCTAATAATTCCACTACTGCATATTTACTCAAAGAAAATGAAAACTCTAATTCAAAAAGATTTATGTTTACTGCAACATTATTTACAATATTTACAATAGTCAAAATATGGAAGCAAAATAAGTGTTTATTGACAGATGAATGTGTAAAGAAGATGTGGTGTAAATACATACGCATGCATGTGCATGCACTGGAATGTTAATTAGCCATATAAAGAATGAGATGTGCCATTTTGACAACATGGGTGGTCTCAGAGGGTATTATGCCAAGTGAAATAAGTCAATGCAGAAAAGCAAATACCATGTGATTTCATTTATATGTGGAATCTAGAACAAACAACAAGCAAAAACAGAAACAGACTCATAAATATAGAGAACAAAGTGGTGATTACCAGAGGAAAGGTGTATGGGGGATGGGTAAGATATATGAAGGGGATTAAGAGATATAAACATCCAATTGTAATATAAATAAGTCACAGAGATGAAAAGTACAGCATAAGTAATACAGTGAATAATATTTTATTGTTATAGAGTGACAGATGGTAACTATATTTACCATGGTAAGCATTGCATAATGTATAGAATTGCTGAACCCGTATGTTGTACACCTGAAGTTAATATAACATTGTATTTCAACTACCCCTAAATAATAAAATCTTTTTAAAACTTAAATTATGATGCTTAGAAATATATAAATCTTATAAACAGATAATGTCATTTATGTCTAAAAATGTTTCTCTTCTATAATCCATGTGCTTTCCCTTTACTCTTTTTACAATTATTGAGGGGCAGTTTAGCAAACTTTCTAAAATGAGTTTTCAAACAATCTATTTTAGTTGCAATCTCATTTTTTGGTACCTATTTTACCTTGGCTGTGATTAAAATTTCTAAAACAATATAAACTATAAAGATTTCCCAAATTACATGCTCATATTTCTTAGATTCTCTATAATCCCAAGAAGTTCTGGTTTTAAATTATTCAGTTTTGTTTTTGAATCTTCAGTCCTTGAAAAAAATTTAATAGGCTATACCATATTATGATTTAAAAGAAACAGTGGAATGTGAATGGGAAGGGTGACCATGGATATCAGTCAGTAGTTATAGTTGATATATTTGGAGAAGTCTAGGTCTAACTTTTTAAAATTGAATTCAGTAGTCTCAATTGATTTTATTGAGAATATTTTGGTAAGTGAATGATGGTAATTTCTACCTAGATCTCATTCTTACATTCTCAAGCTTTCACTCTGATATGCAGTGAACTTAGTGTGGTGGATGAGTATATTAGATTTCACAAAAATGTGAAAATTAGTGGGCTGAATTTTGTTTTAGAGCACCAATTATTGTGGTATTTACTTCTGTTTGAATCAAGTATAGTGTCTAATGTCAAAACAAGACATTGGATCCAGGAGCTCTTAAGGTAGAAATTATCCATGTGCAGATGGTGACAAGAGTGACCAATTACACTCTGGATGTATAAATACCATAAGTATATATGAGAGTTGTGAATGGAATAAGGATTCTCACAGTATTAATTCACTTTCAGCAAGCCGTGCAAATAAAGGGAGGGTAACACAATCTGTTCTATACATTTTAAAATTTTAATTGCTGTAACACGAGAAACGGTTTCTTAAGGGTAGAAACCCTCAACTGCTTTTAGACTACAAAGTCCATCAGTTTACAGTTATAGGCTTCCATCCATCCAAAATATCTGGTATTCTTATGGACAATAGTCTCACTGTTCAACTTAATAGATTTTTGTATACTTGGAAGTAAAGTGCTTTTAAGTCATGACATGACATTAGCTTTGGCCTTAAAATTAAGCCTTTTATTCAAAAGGCCTTCTGCTTTTTCTTTCTAAGGACTTCTGTGAAAGATTTCTGTTGTTAACATATATTTCTTTTTTTTAAAGCATTTTATTGATTTATTTGACAGAGAGAGAGATCACAAGTAGGCAGAGAGGCAGGCAGGGAAAAGGGAGGAAGCAGGCTCCCTGCTGAGCAGAGAGCCCTATGCAGGACTCAATCCCAAAACCCTGAGACCATGATCTGAGCCAAAGGCAAAGACTTAACCCACTGAGCCTCCCAGGAGCCCCTATATTTCATTAAAATATAACATTCGATTTTTCTCCAGTATCTTC
This sequence comes from Mustela nigripes, assembly GCF_022355385.1. Lineage (NCBI taxonomy): Eukaryota > Metazoa > Chordata > Mammalia > Carnivora > Mustelidae > Mustela > Mustela nigripes. The sequence continues at coordinate 79,099,060 of NC_081570.1, read as the reverse complement.
ACGAAAACAGCAAGAAAGTTTTTGTACCAGCCAATAATTTTCTCTAACACGTATTCTTTCCAATTACAAAGTATTGGTGCTATTTCTGGAAAAATATAGAAAAATACAAAGCATAAAATAAAATAAAAATTATTCTCTATCCACATAGACATAGACACCATAAACACTTTGGTATTCATAGTTCCATATAAAAGGGAGAAAGAAATTTGATATTCCTTGTTCATTTAAATTGGAAGTAGGAAATGCTAGAAGTGTGGCTAGTTAGATTTGTGAATATTTTCTTTTCTTTTTTTTAAGATTTTTATTTATTTTGAGAGAGAGAGCGAGAGAGAGAGCGCACAAGCCAGGGAGAGGGGCAGAGGGAGAAGCAGGCTCCCGATGCTGGGCTCGATCCCAGGATCATGACCTGAGCTGAAGGCAGACGCTTAACGACTGAGCCACCCAGGTACCCCTGAATATTTTCTTTTCTAATACCTATTGTGGAGATAATGAAGAATAACTATATGATGCCAGAATAGGATATATCTGTAATTCCCATTCTGATGAAAATTTTAAAAAAATGTTTACATAAGACTAATTATAAAATATCACCATAAAGAAGAATAACAGATGAATAAACTCATTGTCAAGATGTATCTCTAAAGTGAAGAACATCAAGAAGTACAATTAAAAAAACCCATAGAGTTTAGCAATCAATGTAAACTGTGGACTTTAGTAAATAATAATGTATCAAGGTTGGTTCATCAATTTTAACAAATGTGCCACACCAATGCAAGATGTTAATAACAGGGGAATCTAAGGGGTGGGAGAAAGGAGTATATGGAAATTCTCTGTACTTTCTATTCAGTCTTTTGTCAATTTAAAACTGCCCTAAAAAGATAAATTTCACCAATTTTTTTTAATGAAAAAAGAAGTAAAACAAAATAGTAAGAATCTGGGGCGCCTGGGTGGCTCAGTGGGTTAAAGCCTCTGCCTTTGGCTCAGGTTGTGATCCCAGGGTCCTGGGATCGAGCCCCATGTCAGGCTCTCTGCTTGGCAGCAAGCCTGTTTCCTTCTTTCTCTCTGTATGCCTCTCTGCCTACTTGTGATCTCTGTCTGTCAAATAAATAAATAAAATCTTTAAAAAAAATAGTAAGAATCTGCAAACCTCAATACTTTTCTGAGGGATTTTTCACCTGCATGTTTGCTAGTTCTTCTTTGTTGGCAGAGCTCTTTACTAGTAACCATGACACCCCTTCCTCAGTCCTCTTCCTTTTTATTCTCCAGTCTATTCTTCCTCAACTAGTTCATCCACTTCCATGACTTCAACTGTTACTTATCATCTATCGCTTATCGCTTAGATCCTTCCTTTCTTCCACTGAAAGTACACACTCACCCTGGGTTCCCATCTTGGATCTACCTTGACCATTTCCTGTCCTACTTCCACTTTCCATTTCAGGCACATCAGATGAATAATCTGTCTTTTTACTTACCAATCTGCCTGAATGTCCTTGTCCTTCCTTTCATCTTTCCCTGTCTTAGTCATTCTTTAAGCAAATGTCCTAGAGCAAATGTCACTAGTTTTGTGAAGATACTCCTGACTCAACTGCTGCATTAAGTCAGCATTTGCTTATAATCACAATTGGGGTTTTAAAAAAGGAAAAAAAAATCGCACAGTCTGGTTCATATTGTCATTAGTTGTGTGTATTTTGCTTACTTCATTCACCAATCTGTGACATTCTGGGAGGTAGGGTAAATGTATTACTCAATTTTGCATTGTCCTGTTACTGGAATTAAGTACTGGGTTGTTCTATAACTACGGTACTAGGAACATAAACAATAATAAAAATTTCAGTTCATGACAATCAAGCTTGAGCTGACTTGAACTTTTTGTTAAGATACCCTTCTGCTTTCACAAAATACCTGTTGAACTGACTGAAGACATTGATGGTGTTCGTTGTCTGCAAGAAACAGTCCTGAAATATTAAAATTTACATTTTCATTTCTTTCTAGTTCATTAACAAGCATCCACCTTAAAATGCAATAAAAAATAATTTATAAAATAGAGAATTATACTTTAAAAGGCCTATTGAAGTGAACAAAGACTGATAATATAGTTTTTAAATATCATCAAGAGAAATTGAGTCTCAAATAATCCAGAATAAGTAAAGTTGGGGATTTCATTAGCATTTTTCTAGAACTTTTCATTGGAAGGGTATCTGCATAAATCAAAATGAATATTTCACACAAATCAAAACCACAGTGGGATATCACCTCATACCAGTCAGAATGGTTAAAATTAACCACGAGAGGTGTTGGCCAGAATGCAGAGAAAGGGGAACCCTCCTACACTGTTGGTGGGAATGCAAGCTGATGCAGTCACTCTGGAAAACAGTATGGAGGTTCCTCAGAAAGTGAAAATAGAGCTGCTCTACAAACCAGCAACTGCACTACTGGATACTTACCTTAAAAGATACAAATATAGTGATCCAAAGGAGCACTGTGCACCGGAATGTTTCCATCAACAATGTCCACAATAGTAGCTAAACTATGGAAAGAGCCAGATGTCCATCAACAGATGAATGGATAAAGAAGATGTGGTATATATATACAATGGAATATTATGTAGCCATCAAAACCCTTGAAATCTTTCCATTTGCAACAACTTGGATGGAACTAGAGGGTGTTATGCTAAACAAAATAAGTCAATCAGAGAAAGACAATTATCATATGATTGCACTAATATGAAGAATTTGAGAAATAAGACAGAGGATCATAGGGGAAGGAAGGGAAAACTGAAACAAGATGAAACCAGAGAGGGACACAAACCAGAAGAGACTCTTAATCTCAGGAATCAAACTGAGGGTTGCTGGAGGGGAGGGGGTTCGGAGGGATAGGGTGGCTGGGTGATGGACTCTGGGGAGGGTATGTGCTATGATGAGTGCTGTGAATTGTGTAAGATTGATGAATCACAGACCTGTACCACTGAAACAAATAATACATTATATATTAATTTTAAAAATTTAGAAAATGAATATTTCACTTGGCATGAAAGCTAGTTTCTGTGAAACATCAAATTTCAAATCTTTGTGACTACAAAGATTACAAAAGAGGGATATGAGGACATGGGTATATTTTGGGTTTTGGTTTTTCAAAAGAACAAGACTTTCATCATACCCTGAGTGTCTGGTCACTAACACACAGACAAATATAACTGAACATGCTGCACTGAAAGTCAGCCAAATATATGTATTGATTGGGACTAGAAGACTAACACTTTATCATAGTTAACTAGCATATTTGGAGTGCTCGCTTCGGCAGCACATATACTAAAAAACTAGCATATTTGGAGGTAGAGAGAGAGAGTGTGACAACAAACACAAAGTACAAAACCAATTGCTTAAAATGCAAGTAGATGTTAATCGAGGAGGGCTGAAGTAGAGCTTCAAGATTAGCACGAGATACAGAGATATGAAAATACAGAATATGATCAGAAGCAAACATAAATCCCTGTCCCCCTTTCTTCTTCCTTTCTTCTAATAAGGCACTAACTTAGTGTTTATTATGTGTGTGGTAGCTTCTGGAGACAGAAAAAGCAAAAAGCCTTTATGAATCCTACCCTCAGAGTTAAGTGAAGGAAAAAGTAAATAAACAATTTCAATACAAAATAAATGCCGTAACAAAACAAGAACAAAATAATGTGAAGAGGACAAGCCTTTAAATTTGCATCGGAAGAGAGTAGGAAGAAGGTGAAACTAGTGTTGGGTGAGGATGCGGGGGAAGATTCTATGTCCAACGAGATAAAAATGTGAGGGTGACAGGTGGCAACCATGCTGTACCCCACTAATGGAGGTCTGTCTAACTAGAACAAGGAGTTTGTGCTGGGATAAGAGAATATGAATTTAGAAATTCAGGCAAGCAAAGGAAAGTAACTTGGGAGCAAGAGCCTGGGAGAATTTAACTTTTTCTTAACTTTTTTCCTTAATTTTTAAACTTTTTCTTAACATTTTTTAAAACTTTTCCTTAATCTGTTGTCATTGTGAAAATGGACATTTCCCTGTGCACATGGTGAGCTCCTTCCATCCTTCAAAGACCAGTTCAAATGTTCTGGTGTTCATCCCATTGGTGCCAAGCTCCTTCTTGTTTCACTTTATTCCCATTTCCATGTTTCATTTGCTCAGACTGTGACTTATTTAGATACTGATTTATTTGTTTCTTCCTTTTAGTCTGGACTTCTTGAAAAGGAATGACTATGTCTTTTCCTTCCACTCTTATTACAGAGGAGGCTCCCAAGACAAACAAGATGATGAATTAACAATTAGGAGATCAGCATTTGTTTCCTTCTTTTTTTATTAATAGAATTCCTTTTTTGCTTTTTAAATGAAATGCTTTTTCATTAGAATTAGTCTACATATACCCTTAGAAAAGCAGAAAAACCCAGCATGGATTGTTTGTTACATGTTTCTTTCTTGTAAGTTTTATTTTTTTTCCTTCCCTACTTCTATAACTGCAGATAACCTGGAAATCTTATTCAAGGGTATTCTGGAGATCATCTTTCCTTAGTTCCCACCCACTCTACTCATTTCTAAAGTTTGAAGGCGTCTTCAGGCTTATTCTTACTCTTAAAACATAGAAGTACTTTTTAATTCAGACTGATGTCCTAGCCTTCTTTTCATTTGGACTATTTACAAGTCAACCATGATTTATTTTAATGGCCAACATTAGCTGCAACAGAAAGACAAAATCCAATAAAGTCCCTATAATGGCTTTTACCAAAGATTAAGTCCTTTCTTCCCTGTCTTCCACAGACAAATGCACCTGGCAGCTTCAGAAACTAGGTTTCCCTGGTATTTATCAGCATGTCTGTCTTTTTCTGCTTATTTTAGGGAAAAGGTGCTCTGCTTATCAGCGCTGGCAGACAGTAGTTTTGTGAAAGTGATCAACGCTGATTCCAAATGTTGGAGCCAGTCTTCCATGGAGAACTCTCTGTCCAGGTCTGACTGTACTCTACATATTAAAGTGTTTTAGTGCTAAGAACTTTTAAAATATTGTAATTCCTTTGAAATTAATGATCCAAGCATGACATGTACTTGATTTATGCTTGCTTACCACACTGCAGACCACCTAAAGTCAGGCACTGTCAACTATAATACCTTGGGCAGGGTAAAATTGAGTGAGTATTTCTTGAATTAAGTTAATGGAAACCAGGACTGGCTACATAATGTGCAGAGCCCAAGGTGGAGGGAGTGAAAATACTGGGTCCCCTTGTTCCAAAAGCAGGAGAAAAGTACCATAACAAGTACTAAAATATAGTGTTTGTGGCAGAATTATTTGTAAGAGTCATATTAAAGAAATATAATATATACAAACAACACAAATGTCCATCAACTGACAGATGGATAAAAAAACAGTATATTCATATACGGTATTTTATTTGGCCACAAATAGGAATAAGGCACAGATAAATGCTACAATGTGAATGAAACTTGAAAGCAATATGCTAAGTAAAGGAAGAAGTCAGTCACTGAAAGGCCATATATAATATGATTCCATTCACATGACATATCCAGAAGAGGGAAATTTATAGAGATAAAAAGAGACCAGTGATTGCATAGGGCTGAACAGGGGAGAGGGATTTGCTGGGGAAAGGGGGTAGGTGTTCTTTTTGAAGAGATGAAGATGTCTTAAAATTGACTGTGGTGATGTTGTACTTAACCTGTGAATATATCAAAAACCAATGAACGGTACACTTCTAACAGGTGAATTGTATGATACATGAACTATACCTTAGTAAAGCTGTTTTTAAAAGGTGCCGAAATATAAAGTTTTTCCTTTCTTCTGAAGTCTCTTTCTGGACTTGCAGTGATGCTGTTTATTTGATATTTTACGTCATTCTAAAATTTAAAACTATACAATTTTAAATTATTAGCATGGATTTCAATGTTCACTTTTGTATTATGCACTGCCAGTTTTATTTTTTTAAGAGATTTTATTTATTTATTTGAGAGAGAGTGAGTGAGAGAGAGAGCATGAGGCGGGTGGAGGGCACGGGGAGAGAGAGAAGCAGACTCCCCCAGCTGAGCAGGCAGCCCGGGACCTGGGATCATGACCTGAGCCAGTCCTGACCTGAGCCAAAGGCGCACAGACACTTCATTGACTGAGCCACCCGGGCACACATGATACCAGTTTTAAATGTAAATACAAGAACATTTAACTCATGCAGAATTACCAAAATCACACAATTCATATATCGTAGATCATACATATGCATGTATTTTTTAAAAGACTTTATTTACTTATTTGTCAGAGAGAGAGAGAGAGAGCAAGCAAGCAGGGAAAGCAGCAGGCAGAGGGAGAAGCAGGCACCCCACTGAGCAAGAAGCCCAATGCAGGGCTCAATCCCAGGACCGAGGGACCATGACCTGAGCTGAAGGCAGGTGCTAACCTACTGAGCCACTAAGACATCCTGCATGTATTTTGTTCTTACCAGAACAATGGAAACACTGTATAAAACAAACTCAACTGTTTTTATTTCACTTATACGATGCACACATTATATCTGCACTATCTTCAGCTTACTGCTAAGTGAGAAAGAAGTGAAAGGAAAAGAACCACAGGTTGCTCTCTTTCTCTTTCCTTCTTTGTCATCATTTTCAGCATAAGTGCTTGGCTAAGACAGGTAATTGACATGAGTAAGGAAGGATAGGATGGGATTTCGGAGTCATTTGTGTTTCTCAGGATGACATTGCTTGCTTCCTGATTCAGAGCAAGTTCTGGTTTGAATTGAAAAAAAAAATGGCCTCTCAGGGCCCCACTTAGTTTCAGATGTAACATGCTTACCTGGTGCTTGCTTTGCATCTCGCTGAACTCCCAGGCTTTGTGGGTCTCCACCAGAATTCTGTGTTCATGGGGCAAATCTAAAAAATTATATGCAAACTCAACAGCAAAGAGTAGAGGACACATTTATCTCTACCCATGCCACGTTGTCCCACCAGACTTCACTTACAAGATCTTAAGTTCAAAGTTCAAAGATAAAATAATTAAACCTCTCCAGATGGAGACACCAGAGCAGTAAACCAAGTGGGGGGCACTTCTGGGCATGAGCCCTAAGTGACTGCACAGGTTGCATGTCCACCAAGCCAACTCTGATTAAGAAATACTTTATTTCTAAATGATTTTAGATATATCTAGGGATAAGCAATGCATCTGAGGGCAGAAAACTTCCTGAGTTCTAGCCTTTTCTTCCAACTGAGTGGCTTTGAGCCAATGATATTTTAATCTGCAAGCTCTCAGAATTTAATTGGATGTTTTCACATCTCCTTTGTACTCTCTTGACCTAAAAGATCTAGAAGAGTGAATCACTGAGTCTTTTTTCTCAGCTCCTCCAGATTCAGTTTAAAGAAATGTTTGGTAAAAATATATGCCACAATTACATAGATATCTAAGCATGAATCTGAGTGGGAACAGATTGCCCTGCACAAAATGTTTTAACACCCAAGAGGGCTGTGGTTGACTGAGGGAGCAAGGGAGGGGGTGAGAAGTTGGATGCTGTGGGGAGCATGGTTTTGGTGCATTTGGGTACATACCAGGTTCACTGGGGTATGCAGCAAACCAGGAGAGGTCTAAGGGGAAAAAAGCTCATCAGCCCCCAACTATCTCCAGAATAAATGAATTGAAAGGTAGTTTGTAAATTACAATTGCAGTTGCCCAATGATAAATATTAAATAGATTTTTATTCACAGGTAATTTAATGGCCTTGATAAGTAAAGGTCATCTATACAAACTGCCTAATAGAAATATCTGAGTTCTTTATTTATTTAGATTTTATTTAAATTCTATTTAGTTAACATATAGTGTAATAGTGGCTTCAGGAGTAGAATTTAGTGATTCCTCACTTACGTACAACACCCAGTGCTCATCATAACAAGGGCCCTCCTTATACTCATCACCCACTTAACCCACCCCCCAGCTACCTCCCTCCATCACTTCTCAGTTTGTTCTCTATCACTAAAAGTCACTTATGGTTTACTAGTAATTCAAAAATTTTAAATAGTGACATTACATTCAATTTAATTTTATTAACATTATATTTCAGTGCTTTGAAGATTTTAAAACATTTTCTAGTAAGACTAAATATATTTAATACCCTAGTAAATGTATCCAACAATATAAAAAGCACAAAACAGATTTGTAGATTTCTAATATTGTACTACAAAGTGCATGACCACATGCAGTATATCCTGGCAAAGTGGTGGAAAAGGGAAAAGATGACTGTGGTTGAGTTCTAGTAATAAGTAAATAAGTAAGTAAGTAAATACCTACATACATACATACATACAGAAATAGAGATGACCCGTATTATGTCTACCAGCAATACTGCAGACAAAATATATGAAAAAAATTTTCAGACTAACTCAGGAGGAAGATGATAATGGCTGGGACTCTTATAATACACCTCAAAGCCTATGGGAGAGCCAACCCAACTGACTGTGTAGTCTGAGCATATTGGGGCTTGTTTTTTTTTTTTTTTAAGATTTTATTTATTCATTTGTCAGACAGAGATCACAGGTAGGCAGAGAGGCAGGCAGAGAAGAAGGGGGGAAGCAGGCTCCCCGCTGAGCAGAGAGCCTGACGTGGGGCTCGATCCCAGGACCCTGAGGTCATGACCTGAGCTGAAGGCAGAGGCTTTAACCCACTGAGTCACCCACGTGCAAGTAAGGGTCTTTTAAATGAAGATTTTAGAATTGAAGAGCTCTAAGTGCTTGGAAGATTGAATTCCCAGAACATTGTACTTATAGTGCGTGTGGTGTTTGATTATCAGTATATACTATTTTCTGACCAACTACAAGTCCAGATTTTATTTACTTAGTTTCTAGATTAAGACTTCCAAACTCCTCACTATATAATCAAAAACATATTTCTGTTTAAGAAAAAACTTGTTTTCATCTTGTCAAATAAATAAATAAATTTATTATTTCTCTAGATGCCTGCCCTTTTAAGGTTATAAAGTTCACTTTTGTTGCCTTCCTGTGTCACAAGCCCTGCTATCAGAACAGCATACTTTAAAAAAAACTGCATGATGCCAGTGTAAATTTTATCCCTGTGCAGATGGTTGATACACTACCTTTTGGTGAAGGGATGTGGAGGTAGGAGAAACACAATCCCAGACCAATTTTCACAGCATTGTTCAAGTATAGAACAATCAGAGAGCCCACCTGCAATCTTCTACATTAAGAATACTCTTTCATGAAAATAAATAAAAAATAATGTTCTTGCTTGCAAAGATGCATCAGCCTAACCTGATGCATTTAGCTGTTATTATTTTTTAAATATTTTATTTATTTATTTGACAGAGAGTGAGAGACCACCAGCGGAGAGAGGGGCAGAGGGGGAAGCAGGCTCCCCACTGAGCAGAGAGTCCAATGTGGGACTCAATCCAAGGACCCTGAGATCATGACCTGAGCCAAACGCAGATGATTAACCAACTGAACCATCCAGGAGCCCCAAGAGTCACATGCTTTTCTGACTGAGCCAGCAGGGTACCCATAGATCATGATTTTAAAGGGGTCTTTTTTTAAAGCATAACTTCACTCAAGTCTAATATTTACAGAAGACAAATATATTCAATAGATGAAAATACGATGGCTTTGGTGAAGGTGAGAAGTAAACAAAGACACTTCTACACACATGTAGGTCTATCCAGAGCTCAGTGAGAGCACTACTGAACCAGGTTACGAATACTAGCTAATTTCTATGGGACTCACTCTGTGCTAGTCACTGTGCTAAGAATTCTGTATTATCTCCTATAATCATCACTATACTTTCTATGAGAAAGAATCCCTTATTAGCTCCATTTTAAGGATAAAGAAACTAAAAGTCAGCACTGTTATTAATTGTTAAGTTAATTACTGGTCACATGGTCGTAAATCATGGAGCTGAGCCTTGACGCCAGATTCCCTGACTCCAAAGCTCGGGCTTTTAACTGCCATGGTATTTGGCCTCCTAGGAAAGCATGTATGCAGCAGGTGTCAAACATTGGGCAGTACAGGGAGGTGAGAGGAACAAGAGTGGCCACACCCCATCCAGCCAAAGTACACTGGACTGATCTATATCTGCTTTCCTATCTCTTACCTCCATCTCGTTTCTCCTCTGCGTGTCCTCCTTTCCCACCTACTCGTTTGTGGCTTCTTGTAGGCGGCAGCATCCCTTGATCAGATCTGGCACCTTGTGGTTAAACACGGGCTTCCCCCTAGGATGTTCCTGTTTCTTCTCTGATTGGATCTGACACTTACTTCTGCTTTCTAGGAGCCCAGACATCTGTTTTCAGTTTTATGATACCCCAGGTGTGGCCACCAAAATGCCAGATGTGGGGCAACTGTTGGCCTGGGAAAACTAAGAGAGCGAACATCAAACGTATTCTCTTTCTTTTACTTAGAACGAAAACACAAGTTGCTTACATTTTGAGGTGAGATCAAGTGCTCTGGTTCCCACACTTACACGTGAACATCTTTCCTAAAAACTCACTACCTTGAACAAAAATATTTCAACATTGCTTTGAAAAGGAAAAGTTTATTTATTTGACACCAGCATGTAGTCACTAAAGAAATACTTGGCAAGAAATGTGAGAAGCTTCACTGTTAATCTCGCTCTCTCCCTCTCCTGCTCCCTTTCTCCCTCCCTCTCTCCCTCTCTCCTGCCTAGTATATACCTCAAAAACAGTAGGCAATTAATATTTGTATAGAATTGAATGGATAGAAAGAATCTTTCTGTAACAATCAACAAAAATGCTTATAAAGAAAAACAATTGGTCTTCAATGAGAATTAGAAAAAGTATATCACTCTGACCCTTGCAAAGTTCTCTTAATAATATGATCCAAAGGAACTACTGGGAGCAAAGAATCTGGGTTGCTGCAGGACACTGGCCTCGGCCCTTATCACTTCAGCCGCCTAGAACAGAGGCCTGCAGGGACCTGAGGAGTCAAGATGCCCAACTGCACCTATACCCATCTCACCCTTACCTCACGATCCCTCATAAATCTCTGTCAAGGGGTAGTGCTCCCTGGAGCTTCTTCAGCCCCTGTGTCCACCATGATCTTAAATATTCCTGTAATTCCCTAGGCGCAGGGAAGTGCCTGCCTCTCTGGACAGACTTCAGAGTAGGGAGGCACTGCCCGTTTGCTTGCCAAAGCCCTAGTTTTGATACTTTCTGTTGGGCTTTCAGTTGCAATATCAGTAATGTCTCTAGAGCTGGGGGCTAGGTAAGAGAAAGATGCAAGAACTGGGCCGTTGGGGATCAAAATATCACCTTGATTTCTGATAAAGGCTGGTTTGGAGTATGTGGTTTAGCAACAGAACTGGACAGACTGCCCTACCCACTCACAGACAGTCGTATAAAATTCACAGCATAGAGGAACAGCCCAGAATGTATGTTCTATGCATGAGGGCAGATTTCAAAGAGAATCAAGGAAGGAGCGTGCTCATCTTCTTCAAAACCTACCAGTCAGGTAATTCTCTCCACCCTCATGGGGTGGTGTGGAAAGAGAAAAGATCCAAGGTGAAAATATACTCAGTCCCCTGGCTGCAGCCCATGGAATATAGAAAGTCAGGAATATAGAAAGAAAAGGACTGGAAGATTGGAGGCAAGTAAGAGAAGCATGTGGAAGGTCATAGAGGGTAGGCACTAAGTGTGAGGATTTTTGTATCATCTGTTAATGCCAACCGGAAGCATCCAACATAAGTAACGAACAGACCAAACAAGATTTCTCAGCTTATTGATGTTACCCAAAGATTGCCATTATCAGCCATGGAAGAGGCACAATGGGAGAAGCACGAGCAGACTAGCTATCGGAGCAGGGATAGAAGCTACATATTGGCCCTAAAGCATGGATTTCCACTTGTTAGGGCCAGCCCAGCTGTTGCTGCCTCTGAATGTGAGTAACATAGACCAGCAGTGGAGTCCACACATGGAACCGTTCTGCAAAGAGATCAGCTTAAGTGTCTTTTCTATCCAGTGGTTTATCCTCACATCCTCAGCAGTATTTATTCCAAGTATGGGTTTGCCTTTCCTGCTCACAGATCCACAACAACAGCACCATTTTCTGGAGGCGTCCAGGAAGCCTGACCCACAGACATGAAGTCCCACTCAACATAGCTTCTGACCAGGGAATCCATTTCATAGGGAAGAAGAAGTGGGAATGGGTCCATGACTCCATTTTCTGTTTGAATGGTACGGTCAGAAAATAGTTGAGGTTTTTCATTTGGCAGTACCTGAGTAGACATTGTAGGGTGGTTAACAATTGTTTTTCTTATATGCCATTTCCAACTGAATTGTGGCACCTGCAAAAATCATATGTTGAAATCCTAAGCCCCAAGGACACTTGGGTGGTTCAGTTGGTTAAGCCTCTGCCTTTGACTCAGGTCATGATCCCAGAGTCCTGGGATCGAGTCCCACATCCAGCTCTCTGCCCAGCGGGGAAGCCTGCCTCTCCTTCTCCCTCCACCTGTTGCTCCCCCTGCTTGTTCTCTCTGACAGAGAAATGAAAAAAATCTTAAAAAAAAAAAAAAAGAAAGAAAGAAAGAAAAAGAAATCCTAAGTCCCAGGAAGAAAGTTGTTTGTTTGTTTTTTTAAAGATTTTATTTATTTGATATATATAGAGAGATCACAAGTAGATAGAGAGGGGGAAGCAGGCTCCCCGCTGAGCAGAGAGCCCGATTTGGGGTCAATCCCAGGACCCTGAGATCATGACCTGAGCCGAAGGCAGAGGCTTAACCCACTGAGCCACCCAGGCGCCCCGGAAGAAAGTTTTAAAGAGGTAATTTAAGTAAAAGGAGGACATTAGGAGAGAGGACAGCCATCTATAAGCCAAGAAGAGAGGTCCCAGAATGAAATCAACTCTGCTAGCCCATTGATGTGGTGCTTCCAGCCTCTAGTACTACGAGAAAGTTAACTTCTATTGGTTAAGCCATCCCAGTCTATGTATTTATCATGGCAGCACTAACAAACTAATCCATACGCTGTTTATAATAACTAACATTTGTAGTGGTTATAAAGCACTTGCAGTTACATATCTTATTTGAATCTCATAACAACTCTGACATGGCTCTAAGTTTCAATTAGGAAATTGAAGCCACGGCATTTCCTAAGATCACATAGTAAGTGACAAAATTAGGTCTTGAGCCTCAGAATGCTGAGTCCTTGTCCTCCTCATCAAGTGGGACATTCTCTCTTGAAAACCCAGCAGTGGCCATGTTCCTTATTTAGAATGGTATACCCGGGGACGCCTGGGTGGCTCAGTTGGTTAAGCAGCTGCCTTCGGCTCAGGTCATGATCCCAACGTCCTGGGATCGAGTCCCACATCGGGCTCCTTGCTCCGCGGGGAGCCTGCTTCTCCCTCTGACTCTGCCTTCCACTCTGTCTGCCTGTGCTCGCTCTCGCTCGCTCTCTCTCTGACAAATAAATAAATAAAATCTTTAAAAAAAAAAAAAAAAAAAAAGAATGGTATACCCGGTCCTTCCCCTTCCAGCATGCCCCCGCTTTCCCACTCTGGGCATGACCATTCACCTCCCTTCGGCCTCATGCTTTATCAATACAAGATCCTCTCTCTGCGTTCAACACACCTTGTTCTCTCATGCCATTGTGTGAACTGTTTCTCCAGCTGGGACACCTTTGATGCTTTCTCAACTTGACAGATTACAACACATTCTTCAAAACCCAGCCCAAATGTCACCTCTCTGTGAACCAACTCCACATGGCTTTCTCTTGTGTGTGCTCCCATGTTTTACATACCCAAAATTACACTTACCTCATGAGCCTGGGAAGCAAATTAGAGTGAAAAGGGCCAGAGTTTTGAAGCCAGGCCAACATAGGGTCAACTTCTGACTCTGTCATGTTTCATTCCATCAAATAGCTTTTATTGAGTATACATTACAAGCAAGGCATTGAGCCATGTTCTACGAGTACGAAGATGACAAAGCTGTGTGTGCCCTGAAAAAATTCAATCTTAATATAATCTAGTTGATTCAGACAAGCAATAAGTTAAAATTTAGAGGGACAAGTGTACTGCTAGAGATATGTCCAGGGAGCACTGGACAAGGCATTGACCCTTTTCTAGGTCAAGGAAGACTTTTTGAAGGACAATCAGAAATTAGATGAAGGCAGGGAAGAAAATTCCAGGCAGAGGAATTTAATAGACCGAGTGAGAGACCAGCAAGCTAATTCTCTAAGCCTTGGTGTCTTCATCTGCCAATGGAGAGATATGCACCGACCTCGTAGGGTTGGTGGAAGGATTAAATGATACATCATACTAAATCAATGAGTAAAGTGCCTGACTTTGAGTAAGTGCTCAAAATATTTGGGCAGTTATTTTGTTGGGGTTATTTCAGCTTCTGTCTCTCCTGCTTGACCATGTAAATTTTTTGAGGGTTGGGAACAGTCTTGTTCATCCTTGTATCTTTAACTTCTGACCCTGTACTTGGCACATAGTGAGCATTCAATATATATTTGTTGAATAAACTTATGAGTTAATGAAGGACTGAGCAGGTGTTTCAGGATCTCATCTATTCTAAGACAGAAGTAAGCAGTTTAAAAAAGGAACCAAAAAGCCATAGCAGCCCTTTAAAAATCTTCAAACTTTTCATAATTTTCCAGTTATTAGAATAGTGTCCTTCTTGTGCTTTATATCTCCTGACTTACCAGAAATTATCAAAAATTCTGCCTTAAAAGAACTCAAAGAACAGCAGACCTAGGATAAGTCCATTTTGATGTAAAAAAGAGGAGTAATAAGTATAAGTATAAATCCATGGGGCTCCTGGTTGACCCAGTCAATAGAGCATGCAACTCTTGATCTTGGACTTGAAAGTTCAAGCCCAATATTGAGTGTAGCGATTACTTAAAATAAAGTCTTTTTTAAAAAGTAAGTCCAAATTCCCTGATCTTATTCCTTTGACAGTATATAACACTTTATTATGGAGGATTAAAACATATTTTTCACTGAGAAGTTGGTCAGCGACAGAAAGTTGGGAGACCAATGTCTCAGGAAATCTTTCTTTCTCCTTGACAAGTTCTAAAGGGTTCTTGGGGACATGGTGAAAAACGCTGTTTTAATAAATTTTATAAATGCCATGTGTGTAAATAGGAGCTTGTAGGTCTTCGTTACAATCATTCATTTTAGCACCAAAAAAATGTTAAGATAAATAGACATCATTCTCCAAGGTCAGATTCTCTTGGAACAATCCCAAGCTATTAACTGTAAGTGTAATTAAATTGTAATCAAAGCATATTTTAAACAGGCTAACAAATCTTTGTCCAGTCAAGCATTCCTAGAGGAGATCTTGTACTTCTGCATTAATCTTAAAGGGACCCCATCTGAATGTGTACTCTGAATTTTTGCCCCAAATTACCAAATCCAGATACTACTTTCCATTATTCAATCTATTTTCTTCAGTTGGTGCGCAGATTCTGCCAAGCAGGTGGTCTGTAGCTTGCAACAGACAACACTTACCAGCTGTTAAATTTACACATTGCTGTAATTTAAGTGCTTAATTGCTCTCAGTGCACTCAATTTACAGCTCATAAACCCCTCCCAAATGGCCCCCAAACCTCTCTGCCTGTGATGGATTCAAAGTTAAATGAACCATAGCGTCCCTTGGTGGGAAAATGAAATATCTGATTAATCTTATACTCTTTAAATGTTTCTAATTACTTGTCAGAAAAAAATAATATATGGGTGTTTTCTCTAAGTTAGTTATGGAGAGAAGTCAAAGGTTAGCTTCAGTAACTGCCAGGTCTTCTATTAGTCCCTCAACAAACATCCTTGCTCTTTGAAACCGGAACATAAAGATGGTAACTGACGTAATGTCTAGGATGGTATCTTGACGTAATGCCTAGGATGACCAGGGAGGATCATAGGAATAACAAACACTTTGTGGGCAATGCTACATCATCGCAAACTGTTCTTGTGTCAATGGCATCTAAGGAAGGTCAAGAATATAGGTGCTGTTTCACAGTCTGGTGCCAGAGTCTTTTCTACTCTCCACCTGCTCTCTTGCCTGGGAAACTGAATACTGACTTTGAGAGACCTCATCATATTTAACCTTAATGTTTTATGTATGAGGATACAAGGCTACAGAAAGTCCAAGTGGTTTGCCTAGCTAGTGAGTGACGAAGGGCAGGACTGAAGCCTCAGGTCTTTGCTGCCTTAGGCAGTTATCTTGGTCATTTGACCACCCAGCCTCTTTCGTCCCCCAATTATCTGCCATCAATGGCAGCAAGGAGAGAGGGCAGAACAAAAATAAATAAGCAAAACTTTTGAAAACCTTGCATAAGATACAGAAATGGATTTTTTTTTCAACCAACAATACCCAGGTGTTTCCGGCTTTAAGCCAAATCACATATGAAAATAGAGATTTATATACTAGGTGAAATTACAGAGTGCTTCTTGACTTAATTGAAAAGGATTCACAAAAAAAAAAAAAGGATTCACTATTGGATTGCCTTAAAATCTGGCTTGCCTACTGAATTTTAAAGTGGCTTATGCTGGCCTCAAGAACACATCTATTATGTAAAATAAGGTATTTATGCATTCAAACCAATTAGCAAGTGGTGTTTATAAAGTACCTAACTGTGCCAGGTGCTATATAATTTTTATTTTTTATTTATTTATTTTTTTTTAAAGATTTTATTTATTTATTTGACAGAGAGAGATCACAGTAGACAGAGAGGCAGGCAGAGAGAGAGAGGAGGAAGCAGGCTCCCTGCTGAGCAGAGAGCCCGATGCGGGACTCGATCCCAGGACCTTGGGATCATGACCTGAGCCGAAGGCAGCGGCTTAACCCACTGAGCCACCCAGGCGCCCGAATTTTTAAAAAGTACCATATAAGCCATCTTCCCTACTGACAAAGGGTTTGCATCTTCATTGTGGGCACAAGACAAGCAAATGAAAGAACCTGAGGGACGCCTGGATGACTCAGTCGGTTAAGCATCTGTCTTCTTCGGCTCAGGTTATGATCCTGGGGTTCTGGGATGGAGCCCCATGTCAGGGCTCTGCTCCTACCCCCTCTCATGCTCTCTCTCACACCCTCTCTCTCTTTCAGATAAATAAGTAAAATCTTAAAAAAAAAAAAAAAAACCTTAAAATGAAACAGTATATAATAAAGTTAAAATGTACAGTATGGAAAATTTGTAGGATTGGATAATAAAAAATAAAGTGAAAAAGCTTTATAACACTTAAACAATCTCTGTACTAAATATATTTGTATTTCTATTTATGGGTTATCACATAGAAACAGGTTAAAAAGCACTGTAGAGAAACTAGAACCAGTCATTTGGCAGGTTTGTAAGAGTTTTGACGCCCCCTAGTGGTCAGTCATAACAGTATTGAAAGTCTGAATTTACTGTTAAGGAGCAATTTTTGATGCCTGAAAACAATGGGGGAGACTTTAATTTTTTTAAAGATTTTATTTATTTATTCGACAGAAAGAGCGGTCACAAGTAGGCAGAGAAGCAGGCAGAGGGGGAGGGGGAAGCAGGCCCCCTGCTGAGCCGAGAGCTTGAGGCGGGACTCCATCCCAGGACCCTGAGATCATGACCTGAGCCCTCCAGTGTTCTGAATTTTGGGCATTGTAATAGGTATGTATTTCCTTGTTGTTTTATTTTCGTATCACTGATGATATAAAATGTAGAACATCTTCCCATGTTTATTTGCCATCTGCATATCTTCTTTGGTCAGGTGTGACTTTATTTTTTTAAGAGTTTTAGATTTACAGAAAAATTGAGAACATAGTCCATAGAATTGCCATACATCCCACACCCAATTTCTCCTATTATTATCATATTATATGTGTATTGCAAATTTGTTGCAATCTATGAACCAACACTGATACACTATTATTAACTAGAGTTCATAGTTTATTCAGAATTCTTTAGTTCTTATCTAATGTCCTTTTACTACCCTAAGATCTCATTCAGGATATCACATTACATTTAGTTCATAGGTCTCTTAAGCTGTTTTTGACTATGACGATTTTCAAAAACTTCCCTTGCTTCTGATGCCCTTGGCAATTTTGAAGAGGATTGGTCAAATATTTTTTAGAATGTCCTTGGAGTTTTTTCTCATGATGAGATTGGAGTTATGAGATTTGGGAAGGAAGATCACAGAGGCAAAGAACTATTTTCATCACATCATATCAAGGCCATATAATATCATCATGATTTATGACTGTTGGTGTTGACATTGATCACCTGGCTGATGTAGTTTTTGTCAGGTTTCTCCACTGTATGGTTATTCTGTTTTCCTCCCTTTCCACAATCTTTGAAGGAAGAAAGCCCTCGTATAGGGAGTAGGGATGTATGCTACCTCTCATTGAGGACAGAGAGTCTTCAGCATGGACAATTTATCTCTTTTTTCCTTCATTTATCAATTTATCCAATCACTTATTTATATCAGTATTGACTCATAAATATTTATTTTATACTTTAGATTATTATCTAATATCACTTTCATCTATCTACTTCTTTATTTGCCCAAAATGTCCCACCATTTGTCACTGGAAACTGTTTCAAAAAGTTGGTTCCTCTGCCAGCTTTTTAAAATCACATCCTTGGGGCGCCTGGGTGGCCCAGAGGGTTAAGCCTCTGCCTTCTGCTCAGGTCATGGTCTCAGGGTCCTGGGATCGAGCCCCGCATCGGGCTCTCTGCTTGGTAGGGAGCCTGCTTCCCCCTCTCTCTCTATCTGCCTCTCTGCCTACTTGTGATCTCTCTCTCTGTGTCAAATAAATAAATAAAATCTTTTTAAAAATAAATAAATAAATAAAATCACATCCTTATTTTCTGGCACTAAAACATGCTCCAGGCTCACCTTGTCTAGTTCCTGCTCTAGTCTTCAATCATTTCTCCAAAGATCCCTAGTTCCTTTTATTGGAGAATGATATTAGAAACCAAGATCCGGGTGTTAGGTGTGTTTGGGGTAGTGGTGTCATTTCTTCTAGGACCGCTCTGTTAACAGATCAAAGAAATATATGTGTGTATAGTAATCAGTTATATATACAAATCTATAAATATTCCTATATGAAACCATATTCGTCTATGTTAGCTAAACCTGAGCTCCTAGTAATGTCTCCAACTGTAATCCATTACCACATGGATTATTCTAGCCTCCTGCTCCTGCTCATCTATAACTTCTCACTCCAGAAATGAGATACTTGGCTCCCACCATCTGCCATTCCTTTACTCAATTGTCTAGTTCCAGTATACATGTATAGTGGTATCAGAATTGCTATCCCATTCCCCCAAGTAAAACAACTTTATCAACTAGAGTTTTTTTAAGCAGTTTCTTTTACCTTCAGTCTTACAGATTCCACTCATTTCCCGTTTTACATTTCCCCCCACCTCCTCCAGTGAGGTTGTTACATACTATTGTTAACACAGTTGGGGTCTTCATCATGGTCTGCTTCTTTTCCTGGAGTTCTCTGACCTCCTAAATGATTTTATGTTAATTTTCATACATTAAGCTTCACTCTTTGTGTCATACAGTTCTACAGGATTTGATAAATGCATAATATCACATTACCTACCATCAAGTGTTCTACAGGGGCGCCTAGGTGGCTCAGTCAGTTAAGCATCTGCCTTCAGCTCAAATCCTGATCCCCATGTCCTGGGATAGAGCCCTGCATCAGGCTCCCTGTTTCTTTTCCCTCTATTTCTGCCCCTTCCCCTCTGTTTCTGCCCCTTTCCCTCCTCCCTGTTCATGCTCTTTCTCTCTCAAATAAATAAACAAATAATCTTTTAAAAAATGAAAAAAAAAGTATCCTACAGAAGATTTTCACCTCTCTGAATGTTACCTGTGTTTCAATTCCCCATCCCTCCATCCTGAAGCCCCAACAACAACTGTTTGTATTGTCTCTATAGATCTGCCTTCTCAGAATGTCCTATAACTGGAGTCATACGATGTGTAACCATTTTATTTCAAAAATTTTTTAAAGCTTTTATTTATTTATTTATTTATTTGAGAGAAAGAGATAGTTTGGGGGAGAATTGGGGAGGGGAGGGAGAGAGACAAGCAGACTCCCCCGCTCTGAGAGTGGAGCCTAATGCAGGGCTGAATCTCATGACGCTGAGATCATGACCTGAGTCAAAACCAAGAGTCGGTGGCTTAACTGACTGAGTTACACACAGGTGACCTGTGTGTAACCATTTTAGACTGGCTTCTTTCCTTTAGCAATATGCATTTAAAATTTCTCCATGTCTTTTTGTGGCTTGGTAGCTTCTTTCTCTTTACCTATGAATAATATCCCATTGGATACAAGTACATTTATCTGTCAAGCAATGTTTTAATAATTGAAAATGAAGAAATAAAGAAAGATTTATTCTTACCCTAGAGAAGCCCACTTCCATTGGGGCTGGTGACCCACAAATAAATTACAGCATGGTAGGAACTATGTTACATGGATAAGCAAAGAGCTGTAGGTACCCATGGGAGAAAGTGGGTATCTACAGGGAATGCAGTGAGGTGTGGGCCTAATGAAAAGTTGGTATTTTTCTTGGGTCTTGAAGAAAAAGTAGGCCCGTGAGGGGGAGGTGGGAGAAGGAAGATGACTGGTGAAAAGAACCTGTCAACAAATATTGCAAGAAGATGAGAGAGATTATCTTAGGTCCTGGGTAACAAGTGCATTTTTCTAATCTGCATGGGTGAACCCAGAGTTAGATTTGCAGATCAGGAGGAAGGGTTTTGTGGTGCCCCTTCCCTTGGATAATAGCAATAACAATGGCTCAGACTTCATAAGCACCTACTACCACATGCCAGGCTCAGTGGTAGGCACTTTACACATATATTTTTCCCCTCACAGGACTGGACTGGTGTGTGTCTAGCACACATGTATGTAAAGATATGGAAGGTCTTCTTTCCATTGAAAGCTGATCCCACTGATAATGACTGCTATTAAGGTGTGTGCTGGTGACCTTATAGACATTGTCTTACATGTATAAAGAGAAACTGCCCTTTGATGTCTCTCCTTCTTTAGGCCCCTTTAAAAAAGCCATCCCATCCCTTTAAAATGCAAACTACTGCATTCCTTGGGAGTGCCCACCTCCTCTCTTTGACCCAGGCATCAGGCCTCCAGATCAACTCATTTTCTTCTTTACCTCTAAGATTTTATATTTACCTAAGCAATTCCAGAAATGAGTGATAGTAAGAATTGGGATTAGAACTGGAGGACACCAAGCTTTTCTTTGAAGAACGTAACAAAACAAGGTCAGCTTTCTCTGGAATCTGCCCCATGTAAGTTTCCTTAAGAAAGTCCAACCAAACCTTTTGAATGGTATTTGGGCTGTCTGCTTCTTACTCAGAGAGTTCAGAACTGAACTTTTGCCCCTCATGTTGACTCTACAATATGTGGCAAGGTCTTGAGATTGGGCCAACACTCCATGGAGGCCATCAGAACAGCACTATTCTGGAACAGAGCTCTCTAGGGCAAAGAACTATAAAAATGTGGCAATGGGAAGAGTAAGAGCTGCCTCAGTTCCAACTCTGTTTGATCATCATGACTTTTGGCACTGGAAGATGACATATCGATTTGTACCAAAAAGCAAATTACCAGTCTGGGATAATCTTTGATGAAGGCTTGGCAATCATGTTGATGCTGCAGATCCTTTATATATTTCAGCCAATGCAGTCCGCCAGGGAATGTGTGCTGAGTGACACATCACACAGATAAAAATAAAGCAGCAGTTAATTTGACACCCACAACTAGATGACAAAAATGGAACCTACAAAGTGACTCAAATTTATATTATTTCCAACACTTTAAATACTGGTGATTGGGTCTCTTGTATTCATTTCCTGTGACGCAAACTTTTCCAAACACGAAGCTTAAATTTGTTGTAGAATAAAATTTTGAGATCTGAGGAATTATAAATTCACAACTGTGCAAATATAAACATGTGTCCTTATTCACATTTGGCTAGTTAGCATTCAGTTTGTAGTCCTTATAAATGATTCAGTATTATAATCACACCTTTCCGTTTAGGTAAAAAGTTATTTTAGTCAAGTTAAACTAGAGGAGGTGGTGTAGTCTTCTGCTTCAACCAATTCTATTCTTCAACCAATTCTTCTACTCAACTGAAGCATCCCAAAGGCAGATATGTGTTTTACAAGTACTTGTACCCTCCATGCAGAAAGGCTTCCAGTTGTCCTCCAAAATCATGGTACCCCCTGCCCCCCAGTTTTTAAAAAAGTTTTTAAAAAAGTGCACTCCTTAATTCCCATCCCCATCTCACCCATCCCCTGTCCCACCTCTCCTCCAGTAACCATCACTTGGTTCTCTATGGTTAAAAGTCTATTTCTTGGTTTGCTTCTCTCTCTCTCTCTCCCATTTTTTTCTCCCTTTGCTCATTTGTTTTGTTTATTAACTTCCACATATGAATGAATCATATGGTATTCGTCTTCCTCTGACTGACTTATTTCGCTTAACATAATACTCCCTAGTTCCATCTGTGTCATTGCAAGTGGCAAGATTTCATTCTCTTTTATGGATAAATAATATTCACATATATATATGTGTGTGTGTGTGTGTGTGTATACATACATATATACATATGTATATGTATATATGATCTTCTTTGTCCATTCGCCAATTGATGGACACTTGTCCCGACCTCCAGTTTTTAAGTGGGTCACATGGTCACTTAGAAAAAGACCACATTTCCTCAGCCTGCCTTACAGATAGGTGTGGACTGATAATTAAGTTCAGACAAATTATATGTAAGAATAAGTGTCATATAGCAGTCTCCAGGGACCTCCCCTACTTTAGCTTTCTTCTCCATTCCTGCCTTCTTCCTCCTGGCTAGATGGTAAGTGGCTAACTTGGACCGTGAAGTGATCTTAGAACAGAGGCCAGGCCTGGCAGAACAAGTTGGCCTGCCTCACTCTAGACTTTTATGTGGGACAAACTTCTATCTTGCTCAAGCCACTGTCACTAGCAACTGAACATAATTCTAACTGATGAACCTTGAAATTTCTAGCATTCCCTGGCATATCACTACCGAGGCAGAAGATATAGTAATAAAAGTTTATTGCATAAATGCTGCAAATTTCAGGGTTTACGTTGTTTTTGTTAACCCAGAAATTCCTGGGCTGAAATAGGAGAACAGTGAGGTTATCTCACGGTCAAAGGGAAATGAGATCAAGGAACTCAAGCAACCAGGAAAGTAGCCCATGTCAGACAAATAGGCAAGAAACAGTCAAAGCTAAGTCTCCGTAAAAGAAAACATGACTCAGTCAGGGGGACTTGGACATTACAGGAGTTTGCAAATATCTCTAGACTGGAGGATAATGAACAAGTAGCTCAGGATCTGTGTCAGAGGTTCTCAACTGGGAAAATTTTGCTCTTTAGGGGACACTGGCAATATTTGGAGACATTGTGGGCTGTCACAACAGGTTGGGGGAGGAATGGAGCTGTGGGTGTCTAGTGCATAGAGGTCATGGTTGCTGCTGGAAATCCTACCATGCACAGGACAGCCCCCATAACAGAGAATTATCCAGCCCCAAATGTCAATAGAGCTGAGGTGAAGAAATCCCAGTCTATCTGACTATAGCCGTAGAGGTTAGACCCCCAGCTCCTGCTCCTCTTGGAGTTCAGGCCAGAGGTCAAATGGATCATTTAGCCAGCCTGGAAATAGACAATCCAGACTTTCTTGTTCAGCATCATTAAGCAGACTTTGTGCCCAAGCTGAATTCCTGCAAATTGCTCCTGGAATACTGAACAGCTTATACTTTGAAGTTCCTTCCACAACACAGATAATTGTGCCCTACCTAAGGCTGAGACTGTGACATGCTCACAAGCCACGAAGAAGAGTGTGGAATATAAAGCAGGTATGTATGGAAGTTATAAATCTTTTCCCATTCCAAATGTGGGGAGAGAAATAAAACTGACAAGCAGCTTTCCCCTTTGGGTCTTAAATGTGGTGTCTTAAATGTGGGAATGAGCCCACATTCCCAAGGCCAGAACTCGTGCAAGAGACCCATGCCAGAGTGGCTGAGAGGGCAGATCTATTCTTGATTCTGCAGTTGATTTGCTATTTGAACTGAAATAACCCTCTGACTTTTCCAGGTGTCAGTTTTCCTTATAGTGTGAAAGTCAAAATTATCATTAGCTGGAGGGGAGGCCTGAGGGAAAGAGAGAGGAAGAGCAAGTTGATTGAACTGCTCTGGCTGTTAGGTGCTCTCTGCATAAATCAGCTCACTTCAACCTCAGAATACCCAGTTGGCTCTAGGGTGACAATACTGTGGAAATAAAGTCATATTTATATTCCTGCATCTGTGTTCGCGTACATACATCTGTTTTTCATATTAATTGGATTATAATAATTACTTTTGCATCTCAGAAATTTATTTGCCCGATTGCAAATGCTTATTATACACAAAGCACTGTTCTTGGTGTTCTACGGTTCCTGCCCACAAAAGGCTTTCATCCCAGTGGTGAAGCAGACATTCACACAATAAATTATAATACAAGGTAGAAAGCCATAATGCCATAAAAGAGACATAAACAAAGTGTTATGGGCCCATAGAGAGTGGAATAATCAATTTCATTGGAAGAAGTGGATTCTGCTGTTCATTATTTTGTTTAAAACATATCATCACACCTCTGATACATGTCAGGCTGTCTGCTAAATTGTTATAGACATTCAAAGATGAGAGAGACCAAAGAGCTTAGCTGGGTGGGTAAGAGATGTATACTGGAAGAAACATTTGAGCAACATTATGTTAAAAGTTGTTCATAGTCCTTCCAAAAATCAGATAGGTGAGTGGGGGGAAAGGGGCGGGGTAATCCAGGCAAAGGGAAAGCATGAGCAACAACTCCTGGCACCAAATCCACTTCCACATAGCTCCCGATCACTACCTAAATCCCAATTCCCACCTGTAACCACACCTGTTAACACCTTAATTTAGGAGCCGGCCTCTCCCTAAATCTTCTCTGTAATGTAAATCCTCCACGAGGAGTTTTTTCCTTTTAATGGACGTGCAATATTTCTTCCATTAGCAATTATCCATGCTATTTCTGCTTGGAAACAAAGTGATACAATAAACACCCTTATACATGTGTCTCTGCATACTTGTGTGAATGTGTCTAAAGCTTTAATGGGCTAAATGGACTACAGTTTTAAACTGGGGTTGTAATAAACTAATTTCAAGGACAAGTCACCAATTGACAGGGATCTCAGAGTCCTGGAGAGATGAAGTTTGTATGAGAGAGCATTGAGCCTCCAAGAGAAAAAGGCAGGAAGAGAAAATGGATGTCTCTCAAGACAAACTTCACCTGCTTCATAATCTTGCATGAAGACAACTCTGTCTATAAACTCAAACTGTGGTTTGCTAAGTGGGTCTATACCCCTTCTAATATTCTGATTCAATGAGACTTATTTCTATGTGGGCGTGCTGAGCATTACACCAGCATGCACTAACAGAGGAGCAGAAGTGGCAACAAAAAAAATTTTTTTTAAGATTTAATTTATTTATTTACAAGTCAGGCAGAGAGGGGAGGAAGCAGGCTCCCTGCCGAGCAGAGAGCCCAATGCGGGGCTCGATCCCAGGACCCTGAGATCATGACCTGAGCTGAAGGCAGAGGCTTAACCCACTGAGCCACCCAGGTGCCCCTAAATACCCCTAAATATTTAAGATAAAATTGGGAGAAACTTAACATTGACAAAAATATATCCATTAGCTTTTTTTCCCTGTGATTTTAAAAGATAAGCCCTGTTCAGTTTTAGCTTTTGAAGATCAGTGCTTTGAGAACTCTAGGTCTGATGTAATCATCAGAACCCATGTGGAGATCCAGATCCTGTTACTCCTGTGGTCCTAGTTTGCTGAAGGATGCGGCGAGGCTGCTAGCGCAGAGGTGAGAGGAGGGCAAGGAAGCCACCCCTGCTCTTAAATCCTGCCAGGAAAGTCAACAAATGTTTCAATCTTTAAAAAAAAAAATTAGACATAATTCACATACCATAAAATTCACCAAAGAATATACAATTCAGTGGCTTTCTGGTATATTTACAAGGTTGTACAACCACTGCTACTATCTAATTCCAGAAAATTTTCATATCCCCGAAAGAAACCTCATATGCATTGCCAATCTCTGTCCATCTCCCCTCCCACAGCTTCTAGTCTACTTTAAATCACTGTGGTTTGGCCTATAGTGGATATTTCATATAACTGGAATCATACAATATGTAGTTTTATGTGAGTAGTTTCTTCCAGCTGCCATAATGTTTTCATTATTGCTAAGAGATTTTACTAAAATAAACTGATGGAAAGAATAGCTTAAGCACTTTTTCCCCTGTAACCCCAAAGTCAGATTCTTGCAGTTTCTAGGCCCAGGATTATTTCTTTTAAAAAATCATTTCTTTTTGAATATAGTGCAAGTATTCTGAAAATGTATGGAGAGGAAAGATGTGAGTATGATCTCGTGCCACATCTCTACTTTCCAGAGTCATTTTAGATTCAGAACTGATTCCATATTATTTCTAACTGGCACAGTGATTCAGTTCTTTGAAAGAATAGAATTTTAATGTCTCTTTCTATTAATAGCTTGCATTTTAATGCTTCATAGATTAGATAAGTTTTAGAATCCAGAAAATCTATGGTAAATCTTATTTGATCATGAAATTTTTTGCTGGATCCAGTGAATATTCTCCACACCTCTTTTTAGCATTCAGAATTTTAGCAATCACATGATTGATCTTGTCTGAGTTGCAGAATCAGCCAGGGCAGGGACATATGTCTGCTTTCTTCATTGCTATGTATTTCCCCAGTTTCTAGCACAATAGGTAGGTAGCCTAAGAAGTGCCCCATAAATGTCTATTGAATAAGTAAATGGATGTGAAGCATTTAAGAAGTTCTTACTCATGTATTGTCTAATTTAAGATTTGGTCTAATTTCTCTCCAGGTGAGAGTTTCTAACAATATGCACCATAAAGTGCCAGGAAATGGGAAAAATGGGGCACTAACCTGATCAGACTTGGGTTCCAGGCTTACTCGGGGTGGGGAAGGGGGTTTTAGGTGGGTGTATTAGGACTTAGGTGGGAGCAGATTTGCTGAAAAAGGGGAGTTCTGTTATCAAAAGAATAGGAGACAGAGGATTGGGGGAAAAAAGCAACGGCTGTCTGCATGGTAGTGCATGAACTCATCATAAACTACTCAATCACATTACATATTCCCAGAAAGAAAGCTTAAAATGAGAAAGGAGAAACTGCTCGGTATTCCAGCAAGGGGTGGAGGGAAGTTAGAGGAAGAGAAGGGAGGCAGAATGAGTGAGGCATAGACAGGTAGGGATGGAGAGGGAGCTTGGCAGTAGGACAGGCTGCAAAGCTAGGATTCTCTTCTCAGTGTGGTAGAGGTGACATGGCCCATTTATGCATTCAAAGATCATTCTGGCAGTCCTGTGGAGAATGAACATGGAGAGGTGGCGAGAGGGGAAGTCCGGAAACCAGTTAGGAGTTTATTGCCAACGAGGCAAGTGATGCTGTTGGCCGGGACTAGGCTGGTAGCAGGCAAGGTAGCAAGATGTTAGATTACCCAGACACTAAGTGACTGCATATACAAATAAACAACTTCAATTGGTTTTCATGCTACAAAGGAGACGAATAAGGCAACTTGGTCTGTCTGTGGGATGGGAGAGCAAACAGGTGAAGTTTCTTTGAGCAAGTGACATTCAAGTTGGGACTGGAAAGATAAGTGAAGAGAAGGAAAGTTTCAAGACCAAGAGTGCAGGTGGGAAGGCTTTGAGCCAGGAAGAGCACGGCTCATTCCAGGAACCAAAAGGCCGCTAGTGTGGCTGGAGCTGAGAGAGAGAGGAGCCATTACATGAGATGAAGCTGGTGGGGTCAGCAGGAGCCAGATCTTGTAGGGTCTTCTAAGCCTTATACGCCTTGTAAGACTGTACACCTAAAAGCAAAGGAAGCCACAGTGGGATTTTAAGCCTAAAGGGGATATATTGGTTTCCTCTGTTAGCATATATTTACTAAACCTCATCAACATGACCATCACCTACATGGTTAGATTCACAGCTTAGAAAGAGTACTTTAACTGCAAGTATAGGAAGTGAATAAGAGGAATTAAGAATGAGTGCAGAGAACCGAGTGGTAGACTTGTGAAGCGGGTGGTAGAAGATGGCTGTGTTTGTACCAAGGAGGTGGCAGTGGTCATAGAAGGTGGTGGATGGTGTGGGCATTGGCCAGTTGGGGGAGCAAGGAGGTAGGAGAGGCTCAGGGACTGGGCACTGTACAATAGGCATTGGCATATGGGGTTTAGCAAAGAGTTGGGACTTGTATTAAGTTTCAAGGAACACCTAGTTAGTCCCCAGCTTCTTATCTGATAGCATCTTAGAATGTCTTTAGAGGACTGAGATCAAATTTGCAGAATGATTAGCAGGAAATAGATGGCATTCTTAACTTGGAGTGCTTCTAAGTGAGCTTATTTACAAAGGGTTGCTTACAAAGATGTGGGCAGGGTGTAGAAGCATCACAAAGGATTACCTTACGCCCCAAATAAATGTGTTAAGTTTCCAGAACCAAGCTGGAGAAAGTCCTATAGAAAAGGTTTCTTTGACCTGTGATCTTCAGTCAAGGAATTCACAGGGAAGAAGCCAGGGGAGTGGAAATTCTCCCGGACTGGCTTTCTTCCCTGTCGTTAGTCCACTTGCCCCGGATCCCCACTGGTCAGCCCAACCAGAAGTTTGGAGAATCCCTGGTGGATTCAGGTCAGCCTCTAGATGTTAGTGCCGCGCGTGAGGGGTGAAGGGAAGACCTGGAGGGGCAAACAGAAGTCCATGCTGGAATCCAGTTCATCAAATTACCAACTCCAATTCTCACCTCTTCGCCTGCACTGAAATAGGATTTCAAACATTTAAATTGGGAAACAAAAATAGAGGAAGAAAAATGTGCTCAACTGTTGGAGGAGGTCCCTCCACTCACCCTTATCTATTACTCAGGATGTTTAGTTGTAAAATCTGATGAAAATTCCCTTTTGGGATCTGCGGCTTTTGCCAATCTTTCAGCAAGCTCTTCAAAAACACAGTTTGGGAAGTAAAGGATTTTACGGTGAAAATTCAAAGGAATTCGGTTTGCATCCTGCACAAGTGTGAGTTGTTTTCTGCAACCTAGGCAACTCCCTGGAGCTTAAACACACCAGAAGCAAAGAGTGCTGGCCAGATGACAAAATTATTCTGCCACATCATGGATCTGATCAACCCAGGCTTTCTGTCTTTGTTTTCCCTATTACCCAAGTTACAGCAAATTCATTTTTCTAAGCACATTGTCTTTTTAAATCCATGACAAATCACGGAAAAGTCATCCATTACTTCAAATTCAGTTGGTCAGCACATTTTCCATCCATGACTAGTAAAACAGGTTAGCCAGGTGTCCTATTTCTTTACCCTCTAAAATGTTATGATCCTGGAACAGGCTTTTAATATTTTTCTTAATGGCTCCAGTTTCCACCGCAAGTTAACAATGATTATTTGTGGTCTGACAGTTCCCTTGGCATTACACCAAAAACAGAAGCAAGAAAGCACGTTCTCCGCCAGAGAGGCTTAACATCCAAGCCAGACATTCAGCTGTGAATCCAAATTTCCTTCTCTTCTATACTTCTTCTCTCTCTTGGGTAAAAAATGTCATCTGGCAGGTTCTTTGGTTTTACAGTTCCAGGAAGCTATTTGAGCCCAGCAATATCCAAAAATGTCACAGCATTTTCAAGTCAGTATAAATGTCAATCTGTTTTCTTAAGTAGAAGATGTGTGTCCAAATTAAAAGAAAGGAAATATTTTTTTTTCCTCGATTTAGAAAGTTGGTTATCAAACATTGTCTTGGGGCGGAACTGCAGCCTGAGACTAGGAATGTAGACGGGTCAATAGCAAGTGGAGAGGTGCACACGGCAGACTGGAAGACTGTCCCTCTTTCCTGCCACCCCCCCCCCTTCCAGACCAGCCTCACCCATAACAGCCCTCCAGCTAAGAAAGGAGAGAACAGCAGGGATGGGAGGGCCAGGGGAAGGCTATGTGAGGAATTCAGGATAGCTTTGTCTCTGAACACTTTCACTAAAAGCTCGGTAACAACAAAAATGTTTTAGTTAAAAACCTCAGAAATGAAAGGAATTTTTAATTTTTAATTTTTAATTTTACCTTTTAGGTTTAAAATTTAAGACCAGGGGACCAGAATTCTAGTTAACAAAAATAATTAATTTTAAAAGTCCAGTGCTAACCAATGATCACTTAAGGGCAAGATGTGATTGAGAAAGACAGGTAACCACCATTTTACTCTCAGCTTTTATGAGTTCAATCTTCTTTTAGATTCCACACATAAGTGAGAGTATACAGTATTTGTCTTTCTCTGTCTGGCTTATTTCACTTAGCATTATGTCCTCCAGGTTTATCTTGATAGGACCTTATATTCTGCCCATACACCCCTCTCTAACCTGTTAAAAACCAATCTCCACACTCCCAGAGTCTTCCAGTTTCTGAGCTGACCTCGGAAACTACATCACCCTAACTTCTGTTGACCTGGTTTATAATTAATCATTCCTTGCTTTGCATTGGCCTCTAATATTTGTGGGCATTTGAATAAACATTTTTTGCTGACTAATTCCCCAGTTTAATAAGTGATCCCTGTCTTTTTCTGAACAGCAAATCTAGTAGAATAGCCCAGGCCTCAAAGTTAGGCAGATCAGAGTTTGGGTCTCAAACTGCCAACTTTCCATCTGTGTGATTTCGGTTAAGTTACCTAATAACGCTGAACTTAAATTTTCTCATTTGACAAATATGGACCCTGGGGCCATTGTTAGAACTATTTGAGACTTCATATGTAAAAAAGCACAATGTCTGGCAGATAAATACTTTTCATTCTCCTTTCTTTTCAACCCATCCAGTAGGGAAAAAGTGAAGAAAGAAGATACGGCTTTGTGGGTATCTAAAGTTCTACTTAATATCTCACCAAAGAGAGAAATGGGCTTCTCTGGGTTTATGAACAATCCAATGACTAAAATTCCTGGCAACAGATGAGTCTCCTAATATTTCAGTCCCAAGATTTAGAATTATGAGAAAAAAAAGTGGTATTTGCAATGTCAATGGCATTATTCAACACTCTCTGGATATTTCAGTTAAATCTCAGCCGTGATTTTTTTGCAGTAGGCCTCCCCTTTTTTTGCTTGGCAAACAATCCTGGCCTCATTGTTAGAAAGGGAGGGGGACAGGAAAAGGAAAGCTCTGAATATTAATCAGTTTCCATGCTTATAAATAGTAAACAGAATTAAAACTGCCTGATAAAATCAATCTATTAAAAATTCTCTTTCATAAAAGCCCCTCCCCCCCAAAAATTCTAAAAAAGCAGTAACAACAAAAAAGTGTTTGGCATAATGTGCCTCTCAAGAAATCTTCATTTTTCCAAGCAAGAAGGGTGATGGCAGAAAAACAACGGATAATTAATCAGAATAAACATGGTTGAGACAAAGCTATTTGAGAAAGGAAAAACCAGGAAGCAAAGGGAAACCCAGGCAAAGGTTAAGTAATAAATAACAAAAATGATCAAGGGACTGACATTAAAAAAATAAGTGGCCATCATCAAGGAGTCCCGACTCAGGAAAAACAATGATTTCATGGGAGATAATCCCATGATCTACAGATAGATCTGCTGAGTGATGGGCACCTGGGAAGATGGGGAAAGTGTGTGCTTTAAACAGGCACCTTGACAAACTAGCATCTTTCTAGCTTTCTTATGCGGAATCTTATTCCAGGCACAGGACCTAGGAGTCACTGGGCTAAGCTTGCTAATATCCTTGTACCCATCTGCATCCTTCCAGAATGTCTGAGATTTGCAGTAACTAGGCCAATATGCACCTCCTCCCATCCACAGAAATCCCAGGGCTCTTCTTAAGCCCTTATTTCTGCCCCCCATCTTGGAATATAAAAAGTGGCTAAGCGAGTAAAACATGCAAGAGTCTAGCCAGCTCATCATACAGCTGGGTGAAGAAATTATGCAAAATCTGAATCTATCTGTGATTGCCTCACAGAGGGTCATGGATTTTGGTTTGCCTCAGGCTTTCTCCACCCAAACTGATTTTAATCCACAACGTAATTCTCAAAGCAGCCAGCCTAACCTCCCCGAACCTGCTGGGCTAAGAAGGTCAGGACTGGCCTGTTCCAGATTACATTGGCCCTCCCAGTTTGGGCCTGTGCCCTCAGGACTGACCTAAAACTAAATCACTCACCAAGATATTTGCTTTTTCACAGTACTGAGGACCAAAGGCAGGAAAGATTAGATAATCATGTCAGTAATAATTGAAGCTTGCTTCCCTCCCTGTTCTGTCTGTTTGTTCTTACTTCTTTATCAGGCAATGTTAAATGGTGAGGCCGAGAATGGGAGTGTACCAGAGGAGAGCAGGGCAGGAGGCAGTTGGGAAAAGGGATACTATAACCATTAAATCCCTTCCTTGCTCCTTATCTCTTTCCTCTGAATATATCTTCTCCATTCCTCCAGAAAAATCTAGGTCCTGTCTGCCCAAGCATCTAGGTTTCAAACGGTTCGCTCTTTCTCTCCTGTGAGCCCATCAAGGCTTAAAAATGGGCTTAAATGCTCCTCAGTTGAGAACCACCCTAAATCCCACAATGACACTCTCAACTTGAGACTCTTAGAAGCCTTGTTGAAAAGAAACAAGATCACCCTTCCCATCTTGTTGGATCTCCTGGCTTTTCCGTCCTTATACTGGCCCTGTAGGAGAAATTTCTACTCTAAGCTGTATGTAAAAGGCAAGGTCCTGCTTTCCCACCTCATTCTTGCTATCTCATTTCCCAGGAGCAGGCTCACCACTAATTTGGGGTAGATTACCTTGAATAACACAACTCTGCTTAGAATTTAAGACCAGTTAAGAACAGTGAGGCCCATAAACACAGCCTGTGTGTGTGTGTGTGTGTGTGTGTGTAAAAAATTGTCTTGGATCAGAAACAATGTTGTATTGTATGCCATACTTGTGGATGAAGCATAAACTAGGAACATGTGTAATATTTCTGGAAGATATATGGTAGGCAAGAAAGATTATCCAGAATACATTTCTATCCCAATGAGGACAAATTACCCAGTTCCTTAATCATAGAATAGAAGGGACAAGAGCAATACAATAAATCTGCCACCAGGTGGCAGTCTCTTCTAGCCAAGTGTAGTACAGAATTTAGGGATCAAGGAAGGTGGCACTGAGGGCAAAAGGTCAGGTTGACCTTCAGGAGTGGCAGTAGCCAGATCAACCTTGTTAAAGGGAGCCTTATATTAAGTTCATGAATAATTTTCATCCCTGATACCATGAGCCTACTGTGCAAGTACTGAATGTTTGGGAAAAGAATCTGAAAGTTACAAAATGAATAATCTTGTCGACCCAATTATTCAGATCATCTTTGATGGGTATTCACAAACGACACAAATATTCTTGTATTCTTGTATCATTCCAAGATATGGATTTACATACATCTTCCCTAACCCTCCAACTACCAATCCCCTGATGTTCTGTTCTTTCCTCCAAGTTTCTGAGCATGTGACCAAATCCTTAACCACTGTCCTTGAATTTATATGGATCTACATTTCAGTTCATCTCTCTCCTTCCTGGCAAACTGACCATGTACTAGCCAAAGTTATGCCCACTGGGAGGATTTCCATTCCTCATTGTCTTTTCATGACATACCTAATTTGGACTGCTAGAGTGATTTTGATTTGTAACCTCATATTGTGGAAAGCCATCTGTAATCCAGGCTTGAATTTCTTCTTCCTTTGTCAATTGTTCATAGAGAATTTTCCATAAGGACATAGGTGTGGGTTGAGTGACAGATACCTGCTCATGCAGCTTACCTTGGATCTCAGAAATTATTTAAATCAAAGAAGAAGAAGAAGAAGTTGTTATTTAAAACCAATTTTACATATGCCATTTCCCCTTGAGGATAAAATGCTCAGCTTACCAAATTTATGGTTTGGTGGTACAGACAGCTCCCAATTAAGATGAGCAACTCACTTCATGCTGGGTGTCCTGAGGTCTGGTAGAAGTGGCTAGAGACCCTGGTAAGACATACAAATCCCAGAGTTGGGAGGAAAACCTTATGTAGATTCAGAGACAATCTACTTCAGTGTAGTTTTTAGGAGTCCAGTGGTTCAGGCTTGCCAGACTGACCTCTCCAAAGGGAAAGACAAATTATAGCATCTTTCACCCCTACCATAAAGAAAGAAGAAAAGAGCCCCTGGATCTCTTTGGGTTCTGGAAACAAACATATTCCACACTTAGGAATATTGCTCCTGCCCACATACTGAGTGACATGGAAAGCTGTCAGCTTTGAGGGGCCTTGCAGCAAGAAAGAGCACTCCGCCAGGTCTAAAAGGTGGTGCAATCAGCACCGCCTCTTGTGTTATACAATCCGGCAGGCTCTACAGTGATGGAGGTGTCAGTGGTAGCAAAAAATGCAGTAAGGGACCTAAGAGAACTCTGGTGGGAGAATCATAAGGCTGGCGCCTGAAATTATGGAGAAAGTTCATGCTATCCACAGCAGAGAATCGGTACTCCAGGTGCCCCTGAAGTACCAATTATACATCTTTTGAAAAATAGTTCTTGGCAAGTTATAGAGGACAAGTTACTTTGGTAGAAGCAGAATGCTTGACTATGGAGCATCAAATGACCTACGCACTCAGAACGTCCCGTTATAAACTACATCCTATCAGTTCTTCATAAGGTTGGACTAGTATATCCAGAATCAAGTCCAAGCAGGACTTGAAGGCTTAAGTCAGTTGTATGAACAAATAGGTCAGACCTTGATGTCACTTATCACAGTTGCATGAACTCCCTTCCTATGCCTTGTACTATGGCCTTGAAAAGGGTCTCACATGACTAGTCAAAATGGAGAGAAAAGCCAAAGATTGCCTTATAGTTGGGTCAACTCATTAAGTGTGTACAGATTGAAATGGATTAGCCATTTCAAAATGGGTTATAGCTGTATTCAGAAGTGGTCCTAGAAGACAATGAAAAGGAAAATCCTTCTAAAGGACAAAACTAGGAACAGTGTCTGGTCATCTGCTTTGGTGGAAAGAAAAATGACCTGAGTTAAGAATACATATTAATTCCTGGGTCGTTGGTAATGGTTTGGTTGTCTAATTGGAGGCCTGGAATGAAAAGAACTGGAAGACCAGAGTCAAAGAGGTCTGTGTAGAGGAATGTGTGTAGAAATGTGGGAGTAGGTACAAAGTGTGAAGGGTGTTGTATTTCATTTATTTTTAAAAGATTTTTATTTATTTATTTGACAAAGAGAGATCACAAGTAGGCAGAGATGCAGGCAGAGAGAGAGAGGAGGAGGAAACAGGGTCCCTGCTGAGCAGAGAGCCCGATGCGGGGCTCGATCCCAGGACCCTGAGATCATGACCTGAGCCAAAGGCAGAGGCCTTAACCCACTGAGCCACCCAGGCACCCCTGTTGTATTTCATTTTAACACCCACCAGAAAGCACCTACCAGATGCCAAACAACAGAGTAGGCAAAAATGGCTCAGCCAGTTGATACTAACCAGACTGCCTTATCAGCAATCTCTGAATTGACATGATGGACATATAAATGGAATGTGGTAGAGTTGGAGGCTACATATGAGCCCAACAGCAGGGACTCGTATTTTTAGCAAGGCCAATCTAGTCACCCCTGACTCTGGACATCTTGTCAGCAACAGAGACCAACATTATGCCTACAATGTAACATTATTTTTTCAAGGAAATCATCTTGGACATTGAAACTGTCCTGGTTTTGGTTTTTTTGTTTGTTTGTTTTTGAAAGAGGAAAAGCTCAGTGGAGGTGGGGGGCAGAGGGAGAGGGAGAAGCAGACTCCCACTGCACAGGGAGCCCAATGTGGGGCTCCATCCCAGGACCCCGAGATCATGACCTGAGCTGAAGGTAGATACTTAAATGTCTGAGGCACCGAGGCAATCTGGATCCTATTCTGAAAGAGCTAATGGTTCACTCTTATAAGGATCATATGTACTCAAAGTGTGAGTTTGCCTTTCTTAAGAGAGCCTGAGCCAGGATCTTATGAAATGCTGGAATCCCACACAGGATAATATTCAATCAGGCAGTCTGCTTTTGAGCAAAGGTACAGGAACAGACCTATGAATATATGGGTCCAATTGATCTCATCATATACCCATACCATCAAGATGCGGCCAGGCTCAAAAAATGCCTAAATGGCTACTGAAATACCAACTTTTTTTTCTTTAAGATTTTATTTATTTATTTGACATAGAAAGACAAAGCAAGAGAGGGAGCACAAGCAGGGGGATTGGGAGAGGGAGAAGCAGGCTTCCAGCTGAGCAGGGAGCCTGATGTGGAGCTCAATCCCAGGACCCCAGGATCATGACCCGAGCTGAAGGCAGACACTTAATGACTGAGCCACCCGGGTGCCCCTGAAGTACCAAGTTTTGTCAGCCCACTTGTCTATTTTTTTAATCTGTCAGAGTAACATACCAAAAATGCTAATAGTGATTATTTCTATATGGTAATTTTTATTTTCTTATTTTTGTTTTCCTGTATTTTTTAAAATTTCTTAAAGTGTTACTATTAAACTAGAGAGGAAAAGGTAAAGAAAACTTTCCTTGCTTCAGAAAATAGCTCTAACTTCTGAGCTCTAGTATCTTTGCCTTTTCTCTCTTGAACTTTCTAAAATCTGTGTGGCTCTTTTATCATGATAAAAACTTTCTGGTGCTTTCAAACCACTCCTCTATAACCACTTACCACAGAAATCTGCATCACTGAAACATTTGTCTCCTATCATTCTGGACTTTCTGAATCTGTCATTCTTTTTCTTTTTCTTTCTTTCCTTGTTTTTTTGGTCGTTTTTTTCTATCAGTGTTCTGAGTGCTTCGTATAGAATCTGGCAAAGGCATTTACCTGGTACCTTCTGAGTTCTAGAAGCCTACCAATATTTACCTCAAGTCCTAGAAAGTCCTGTTCCACAGTGAATCTGTTGCACAGATAACAATAATTTCTTATTACAAAAAAACAAAATTAGCAGTTAAAGCAATATTTATTATCTCACACAGTTTCCAAAGGTCAGCTCTTGAACAGCTTAGCCGGGTGGATCTGGTTAAAATCTCTTATGATGTTGCTTGTAGTCAATATGTCATCTGGGGCTACCATCATCTCAAGCCTCAAACG
This sequence comes from Mustela nigripes, assembly GCF_022355385.1. Lineage (NCBI taxonomy): Eukaryota > Metazoa > Chordata > Mammalia > Carnivora > Mustelidae > Mustela > Mustela nigripes. The sequence continues at coordinate 79,061,884 of NC_081570.1, read as the reverse complement.
AAGTCCAGGATCTGCTTCCAAAATGACTCACTCACATGGCTGTTGGCTCCCTTCTTCACTGCGTGTACCTTTCCTCACAACATGAAAGCTGGTTTCCTCCAGAATAAGTAATCCAAGAGAGACTAACCTAGACAGAAGCTGCAGTTGCTGTGTCTTTTATAGTCCAGTCTTGGAATTAACATGTCAATTATATCATATTCATTTTGTTAGACGCAATTCTTGCCATAGTTAAGGCAGGCAAAGACTCTTGTAGAGGAGGGTAGCAATGAACTTACAGACACATTTTAAAACCAAAGAATCTAACGTTGGAAAGACTTCCAGATGTAGTACAATCTACCTATCCCGTTAGTTTCCTCTGAATCTTAAGGCTATCTCCAGGAAATTATGCCAAATTACTGAGTTCAAACCTAGTGGGGTATTCAGAAGCCTACATACCATATACACTTACTGTCTTCTTGGTCTGTGGAAGCCATCACTTGCTCCTTCTCTTAAGCACATGCGGATAACCCTGAGGGGTCATTAGATCCTTGAAATTTAAAAAAGCACTCTTAGATTGCCAATCATGTGGTTATTTTCCTCAAGTCCAGAAATGTGTTGAACTTTACCGCCACAAAATGCAAAGAAAAGCCACAGAATATAAAAACTGTAGGCTTTTCACTCAGGAAGAACCACTAATTTTATTCTAATTTTCTTCAAAGAAATCAATGTTAAACAAAAAGTCAGTTTACAGAAGTATTCAACAGTAATGTATGAAGTGGGATGTTTGGAATCTGTAGGCCTAAAAAGTATGGAAGGAAAGATTTGGGTTCAGTAATCAATACATTTTGATAAAGAGCTGATTACTATTAACTATATCTCACTTCTGTTTCCAGGCATCATTGGATACACGAAATAGATTTTTTTTCTTCTGCCAGAAACAATGACAAAAAAGCCCAGAAAAAATGCTTTTGAAATTTAAAAAATTACCTTAAGAAACTAGAAAAATAAGAGCAAATTAAGCCTAGCATAACCAGAAAGGAAATAGTGAAGATAAAATACAAATAAATAAAATAGAAAATAATAGAGAAAAATCAATGAAACCAAAAGCTGATTCTTTAAGACAATCAATAAAATTGATACATTAATCTGTAGCCAGAATGGTCAAGAAAAAAAGAGAGAATATGTAAATTTCTAATATCAAATTACCAATATTAAGTGACATCATTAAAGATTCTATAGCTAATAAGAAGGTAATAAGGGGATATTATGAATAATGTTGTACCTATAAATTCAACAGCTTAGATGAAATGGACAAATTCCTTGAAGAATACAGACTACTAAAATTTACTCAAGAAGAAAAAAGTAACCTGAATAGCCCTGTATCTTTTATTTTTTTAAATATTTTATTTATTTATTTGACAGAGAGAGAGATCACAAGTAGGCAGAAAGGCAGGGAGAGAGAAAGGGGGAAGCAGGCTCTCCCCACTGAGCAGAGAACCCGATGCGGGCCTCGATCCCAGGACCCTGGGATCATGATCTGAGCCCAAGGCAGATGTTTAACCCAATGAGCCACCTAGGCACCCCAGCCCTGTATCTTTTAAAGAATTAAATTTGTACTTAAAAACTTTCCTACAGGGACACCTGGGTAGCTCAGTCGGTTAAGTGTTTGCTTTCAGCTCAGGTCATGAACCCAGAGTGCCGGGATCGAGTCTGACATTGGACTCCCTGTTCATTGGGGAGTCTGCTTCTTCCTCTGCCTGCTGCTCTTTCTCTCTCTCTCTCTGACAAATACATAAATAAAATCGTTGTTAAAAAAAAAAAAAGGCACCTTCCTACAAAGAAAACTCCAGGCCCAGATTGCTTCACTGGCAAATTATATAACTAATATAGGAAAGGAGGGAGGAAATAATACCAATAAACTCTCTCAGAAAATTGAAAAGTAGGGAATTTTCCCCAACTCATTCTATAAGACTAGTAGTATCCTGATGCCAAAACTAGACAAAGACATAGCAAGAAAAGAAAACTTTGAACAAATGTCCTTTGTGAACACAGTGCAAAAATTCTAAAAATACATTTACCAAGTCAAATCCAGCAATAAATGGGATAATACATTATAGCCAAATTGGATTCATCCCAGGAATACAGGGTGGTTTAACATTTGAAAAATTGATAAATGTAATTTATCAAGTTAATGAACGGACAAAGAAAAGCTATAAGATCACCACAATATATGGAGGAAAAACACTGAACAAAATCCAGCATCCATTGCCAATAAAAACTCTCAGCAAACTGAGATTAGAAAGGAACTTCCTCAACTTGACAACGGCATATATCAAAAACCTATAGGGGCACCTGGCTGGTGCAGTTGGTTAAGTGTCTGGCTCTTGGTTTCAGCTCAGATCATGATCTCAGGATCAGGAGATGAAGCCCTGTGTTGGGCTCTTTACAGAATCTGCTCGGGTCCTCTCTCCCTCTTCTTCTGCCCCTCTTGCTCATACGCTCTCTCTCTGAAATAAATAAATACATCTTTAAAACAAAACACAAAAACCTATAGCTAACATCAAAGTTAATGGTGAAAGATAGAATGCTTTCCACCTAAGATTAGAAACAAGCCAATGATTTTCATTCTCACCACTTCTATTCAACATTGTTGAATAGCTAGAGCAACAGGCCAAAGAAGAGAAACAAAACACATCAGGATCAGAAAGGATATAGTTCACAGATGAAATGATTATGTATAAAATCTGGTAGAATCTCTAAAAATCAACAAGAATAAATGAGTTTACAAAATATTAATTAATCTACAAAAATCTACTGTATTCCTCTGTTTCCAACAAAAAATTGGAATCAAAATTTAAAATGTCACTTGCAATAGTATAAGAAATATAAAATACTTCAGGTTTAATCTGACATAAGACGTAAAAAACCTGTACATTGAAAACTATAAAATGTTATTGAAAGAAATGAAACTCTAAATAAATGAGAGATATACCTTGTACATGAGTCAGAAGACTAAATATTGTTAAGATGTCACTTCCCCCCATTTGTTCTCTAGATTCAATGCAATTCTTTTTTTTTAGTTTACTTATATTTTATTTTATTTTTTTATTATGTTTAATTAGCTAGAATACAGAACATCGTTAGTTTTTTGATGTTGTGTCCAATGATTCATTCGTTTTCAATGAAAATCCCAGTCAGCTTTTTCATAGAAATTGACAAGCTGTCCCTAAAATTCATGTGGAAATGCAAACATACTTTAACAGTCAAAATGATTTTGAAAAAAAGAAGAACAAATGCAGAGGGTAAACACCACCGATTTCAAGACTTATTATATATACTGATGCCATTCAAGACTGTGATATTTGTGTAAAGATACACAAATAGATCAATTCAATGGAGAAAAAGACCCACATATTATGGAAAACTGATTTTCAACAAATGTACAAAGTAAATTCAGTGAAACAAGGACAGTCTTTTCAACAAATGGTGTTGGAACAACAGTATATACAGATACAAAACAATAAACTTAAATTCATACTTCATACTATATCCCAAAAGTAACTCAAAATGTAAATATCTAAAAATATAACAGATCTGAAAAAAACAATGTAAAATGTCTTTGATTTTAACTTAGGTAGAGATTTCTCAGATATAATAACAAAAGCATAATCCATAAAAGAAAATCGAAAAATTGGACTTCATCAAAATTAAAAACTTTTGCTCTTGAAAAGATATTATTTAGGAAATTAAAAGGCAAGCCACAGACTAGGAGAACTCAATAAGAAGACAAACAATCCCATAAAAAGTGAGCAAAAGATTTGAATGTCTTCACCAAAGAAGATATATGGACAGCAAGTAAGCACACGAAAAGATGCCCAATATTATTAGTCATTAGGGAAATGCAAATTAAACCCACAACGATATACCACTATAATAAGAAAATAGACCATCTGAAGTATTGGCAATGATGTGGAGAAACGGACACTTCATACTCCGCCCTTGGAAATATAAGACAATATCCTAAGTCTGGAAGTCTTTTATAAAGTTAAATATACACTATTACATGATCCAGCCAGACTGCTAAGTCTCTACCCAAGAGGAAAGTCAACATATGCTTATACAAATACTTATACATGAGTGTTCATAGCAGATTTATTTGTAATAGCCCCAAATTGGAAGCAACCCAAATGTCTATTAATGGGTAAGTGGATAAACAAATTGTGATATAGTCATACAACAGTGTACTACTCAGAATAGGACACAATAAACTATGGACACATACATCAGCATGAATGAATATCAAAATAATTATGGTAAGTGAACGAATTCAGGCCAAAATAAAATAAAATAAGAAGATGAATACATACCGTATTATTAAAACTGAAGACAATGCAAACTGGCCTGTGGTGACAGAGACTAGATTAGTGGTTCCCTGGTTAGGGAGTACCTAGGGAGGGGTACAGGGGTACATGAAAACTTGTAGAGGCGATGAATACATTCCCTATCTTGACTGTGGTGGTTGCTTCATAGGTATATACATACATCAAAACTTACCAAATTGTACCTTTAAGTATATGCAGTTTACTGTATATCAATTATACCTTGATAAAAGTATTTAAAAATGGTAAAAATGATAGTTTAGCAAGGACTTGAAGGAAGTGAGGAAGTTAGTCTTGTGGATAGCAAATGTGAGGTTTTTAAAAATTATCATACGAATCTTTGCAGTGGACATTTATTCCCCGCCCCCCTGCCCAAGCAAATTTCCCTTCTTCTGGTAAAACAGCACCTTCTTCATAAGTATTAATTTTGGTTGGAAGTGACAGTAAATGCAAAATATTAGAAGCTAAAACAGCTAGAGTTTTGCTTTCTCTTTCCAAAAATTTGGAAAGCTCTGGAGTAGCTCCATGATAACCAGGGATCCAGATTCCTTCTTGTAATTTGTTGCTACAGCTTCCATTTCATGACCCTGGCTATTCCGGTCCAACCAAAACACTTCTATTCCAAGTAGCAGGAAGGAAGAAAGAAGCATGCCTCTCTTATTAAGGACTCTTCCTAGAAGTTGCATATACTCTTTCGTTTAGATCCCACTGGCTAGAAGTTAGTTACACACAGTCAGGGAGAACGAAGAAATGCTATCTTCATTCTGAGCTCCATGTGCCCAGATAAAAGTCAGAGATAAAAGGAGAACAAGGAGAATCATAAGGGAAGGGAGGGAAAAGTGAAACAAGATGAAACCAGAGAGGGACACAAACCATAAGAGACTCTTAATCTTAGGAAACAAACTGAGGGTTGCTGGGGGGTTGTGGGGTAGGGATGGGGTGGCTATGTTATGGACATTGGGAAGGGTATGTGCTATGGTGAGTGCTGTGAATTGTGTAAGACTGATGATTCACAGACCTGTACCCCTGGGGCAAATAATACATTATATGTTAATAATAAATAAATCATATACATCTAAAAAAAAAAGGAGAACAAGGATTTTGAGAGATATCTAATTAGTCTTTGCCATATCCACTCCTTTTTTGGAAAGTCCTCCTCTTCTCTTACAAAGCATGTGGTTCTAGTGAGGGGTAGCAGTCATTTTAACATCTCGTTGGTCACAGAGATGGATGGACACATGATCTCAGCTAGGCCAATGAGTCATTTTAACATCTCGTTGGTCACAGAGATGGATGGACACATGATCTCAGCTAGGCCATGGAAGATGGGAACTTGGGAGGGCCCGGAATTTATAGGACCATCTTCAAGAAAGCCAGTATGCAGAGGGCAGTGAAGACTGAACAAAAGGTTCTGAAGATGTTCCGGTCCCTGCTGCAGTCACACTTGAGGCTCACTTAAGCTACACTGCTTACCCTTCATTTATGTTACCCGAGGCAATATACCTTCTACAGCCTATTAACCAAAGAGAACCCTAATGAACCAGTTTTAGCCCTTAAAAAGCCTTCAAAGGGTCAGTTTCACTAAAGAATTAATCCTGCCTTTGAAGTTATTCACATAAGAAATATAAATAATCAGAAAACACAAAAAAACGCATAATTTCAAAAATGTCACTTCTAATTACGGAAACAATTATTAAAGTAGAAGGAGGATACTTTTTCATTTGCTTAGCAGATTGACAAAGTTTCAATAGTTCCTTAATATCTGAGCAAACAGATATTTTAATATACTTCTGTGAAAGTATAAATTGGTACTATACTTGTGGAGAAAATTTTCCAATATCAACTACAATTTCAAAAGCATGTCCTTTGACCAGCAACTTAATTTGCTGGAAATGGTATGCCAGGAAATTCTGCATAAGGATATTCATTAAAGTGTTATTTCAATGAATGAAAGTTGGAGTCCAAGCAAAATATTTTTATAAAGATTTTATTTATTTATTTATTTGAGAGAGAGAGAGCAAGCATGCGAGTGTCTGCAGGGGTAGGGGCAGAGGGAAAGGAAGAGAGAGAATCTCAAGTTGACTCTGCACTGAGCATGGAGCCCAACCAGGTCTTGATATAATGACCCTGAGATCATGACCTGAGCCAAAATCAAGAGTCTGACTGTTAACCAACTGAGTCACCCAGGTGTCCCTAAAACATTTATTAAATTAAAAAGTTTCAATACATTATGGTGCATTCATATGATGGTACATTTTAAAATAATTTTATAACAAGGTCTTTTAAAACTATGGCCTTATAATATATATATATATATATAACTATTATAAAGAAAGGATGAATTTAAGTGGTAGCATGTAGATAATAAACTTTTAAATAAAAAGCAAATTACAGTGTATAAAATAGAATCTCATGTATTTAAAAATACACTTGTACAGCTTTTCAAAATTTGATTTCGAAATTTGATTTCTTGTCTCTCTGACTAGGACCTTATTTTCATTTTTTTAAAAGATCACAATGAGACAAAAATCAAAGGACACTGAGAGAGAGAGTTGTAAAAGAGCTTTTGTTTTGTTTTATTGCAAGTGAGGAGTGTGTGTATATGTCTGTGTGTCTGTGCATGTGTATGATGCTTTGTAATTTTGAGCAAGCAATACCCTGATAACAGCCATGCTATCCTTGCCCATCTGCCTGAAGGTGGGCTTACTTAGTGATCTGAATGGGATTGGGCCCCAGAGTGAGTTCTTCTCACTAGCCAATGAGGGTCAACAACAGGAGGGATGTCCTCTCCCTCTGCCAAACCTCTGCCAAACCCCTGCCAAAACAAACAAGTGAATGTTCCAAAACAGGAAGATGTTCTGACGATTTCTATTAATTTCCTCAGGGCAGAAGTTATGAACCCATGATAATGGTCAGTCCTGGCCTCTTACTCAAGACTCTGAGGGGTGACAGGTTTCTCCTCAGTCTTTTGTAGAAATATAAAATACAAGCATTGCTTGTTACACTAAGAAGCTTAAAGCAGGGTTTTTAGGAGTGCTTCATAAATTTTCCTTTATTGCAGATATGAGTCTTGTCTTCTTGGAAAGACCACACAGATTTTGGTGTACCTTGCTTAAGAATAAGAGACAACAGTTACAACCTGTTCATCTTACCTGCTTTCCATGAAAAAGAGAGAGAAAATCATCATATAACAGCATTAGGGAATTCGGGATCCCTTCTACCTCCCTCAGGGATTTTCTTAAGATTATACGTAGACAAAGGTCTGGCAGGAGACACAAGAAAGCATCCCTGGTTACCCAGGGGCAGTGAGGATAAAGAGGATAAGGGTAGGAAGGCTTTCTGAGTCTTTTGAATATTTCACAAGTATTTCACAATACTTTTGTAATTAAAACTCTTTAAAATTTTTTTCTGATGCAAATTAATGCTTTATGACATTAGGTGTGGGTATTAAAATGGATCCAAAAAGACAATCTGAGGAAAACCTTGGCCCTGAATTTTCCAGTCTACCTCCATGCAAATTTTGGTAGCCTTCTACTTTGGCATACTGATTAGAGGTTTTCATTTCATAAAGGAATCAATTCTATGTTGATTATGCTTAATTACACCATAGAACTTCCACACTTCAGATTCTTCTCAGAAAATAAAATCTTGAATTACCTGGTGTTGAATTGTTAACAAAAGTTTGGTTGTAAAAACCATGTTCAGGGAGAATGGCCTAAAATGGGAATGGACCCCTTCTCTAGACATTCTGAATTTTGTCAGATTTGGAGACAGATCTTGGAGAGATTTTTTGGGGCCACATTGTCTCAACATTCCTCTCCCTCACGACATGGCCCTTTTGACCTACATTTTATCATTTTGCCTTGAGTGTACACCTAGAGGTGTTTTAAGAAACAACTACATTACCTCCATCATTGTACATACTGTAGTATTGTTACTGAGAAATTGTCTATACATCACAACAATGCAGAAAAAGCTGTGTTTCTTCCTGAGCATCTTGTCCTGTTTTATCTTACTGTATTTACACTGTCAATATTGTGGTATCTTTGCCTTCCCTTGGCCACTAGGAAACACATAAATATGTGTGCTTCCCAGTGCCTATACAGAAGTTCACGGATGATTTGAGTGCCTGGATATTATACACTATACTATATTGTATATTACATTAATCTAAACTCTAGGTATTATATTTTTCTACCATTTAACTTTCTCTTTGATCCCTTTCCTCATTTATGTTGGTGTATTTTTGTTATATTGTATGTATTTCTGTAAAGGATTCCAAAGCTCCTCTCCCCTTCTTTTGTTGAATAAAGGGTAGTGAGATTCGCTTTCCCTTTGGAACATGTAATATGCTAAACCTCTCATGACTCAAACTTGGATTCCAAAGTCTTCTTTCTACAAGGTTTCTGGTTATACCATATTAGTGCCAGTGTTCTTGACATCAATGTTAGAGCCTGTTGTCCTAACTCTAGAGTGACCATGAAAGTCACAGACCCTTGTGAAGTCAATATTGTCTAGATCAAACTACTGTGTTTTGGTTAGTGAAAAAAATGTCCCAAGACTTGAGCTCCAGACTCAGTTAATTTATTGCTTTATCTAAATATTTATTTATTACTAGTTTACTATGTCCCAGGCATGCAGTTAAGTTCTGCAGATACAATGGTAAACAAAAAACAGACATGGCCTATGCCCTCAAAGAGTTTACAGTCTAGAAGTGAGAAAAGACACTTACCATATAATTCCACAAATGTCATTACAGGTCATGAACAGGCTTTGGGAGCTTGTGATATGGGATCAGAACCTGTCTTGGGAGTCAGGGAAGACTTATTTGAATTTATATCTGCAGGACAACTATGAGTTTGGGAAGAGGATAAGGAGAGGCAAGAAGCATTTTGGGAAGTGAGAACAGAATGTGCAAATGCCATGTGGCAGGGGAGCACAGTGCAATGGAGGAATTGAAAGAAGAACCCTGTGGCTAAATGCAAACATTTGTGGGACAGTGGTTTTAGCTGAGACTAAGGCAGTACGTAAGAGCAACCTACTAAGCCACTGAACCCTTTTAAATAATGACTAACTGCATAAGCTATGGTAAATGATCCAACTTTGCTAAGCCTGTTTCCTTGGCTGTAGAACACTGATCTTTAAGTGCCTGGTGATGCTGAGCTACGTACCAAGTACTGTTTAAGTTACAAGGGGATTTAAGCTAAGCTTTCTCTAGGGGCCAGGATACTGGAAATTTCCATTTACCCAAGAGAAAAGCCTCTATTTTAAAAAAAAGAAAAAAAAAAAAAGCCCTTGGGTAGGTTCTTTGTTTTTTGTCTTTTAATCAAATTATGCACAATGAAAGAATAGTCTCACATGTAAATGGTCTTGTGATGGATGGTCAAGGGAGAACAGTGTATGCCCCACCCCCTTCAGGTACCAAAGCTTTTACTTAATGGTTTCATTCATGTCCCCAGAAAACTTCCAATGTGCAAGACAATTTTAGCTATGTTATTTTGTTTAATCCACACAAGAAGCCTATGACTTAAATATCATTTTTAATCTTCCAGAGATGAGAAAACTAGTGACCAGAGAGATTAGGTAAGTTACCCAAAAACATATACCTAGAAAATTATGGAGTTGGAATTCAAACTCAGGTAGTCTGATCCAAACCCATGAAACTATCACTCACCACACGGACCTCAACAAGACTAGATGTGGTGCAGAGTTGCCTGTCAGACCCTGTAGTGACAATGAGGAGGGAAAGGAAAAATTGGATCCACCAGTTCTCATTCCATGAACCTAAAGTAAAAGAAATCTTATCTTCTGAGGAAATGTCTTCAACTTCTGCTATCAACCCTCCCATGGTAAGGCATGACCAAAAAGTCAGTTATCTGTCAACATAGTTCCCCTGCCCCTTATCTGCAGATTATGTGTTCTAAGACCCCTGTGGATACTAGGGATAGTACCAAACCCCATATATACTATGGTTTTTCCTATAACACCCACCTACAAGAAAGTTTAATATACAAATTAGGCACAATAAGATATTAACAAAAATAATAAAGTAGAACACTTATAACAATATACTGTAATGAAAGTTACGTGTTTGTGGTCTCTCTCTCTCAAAATATCTTATTGTACTATACTCATCCTACCTCTTAGGATGTTGTGAGATGATGGAATGTCCATATGATGAGATGAAGTGAGGTGAATGACAGAGGCCCTGTGATGTAGTGTTAGGCTATTGCTGACTTTCTGAGACTATGTCAGAAAAGGATTATCTGTTTCTGGACTGTGGTTGACTGTGGGTAACTGAAACTGTGGGAAGTGAAACCACAAATGACAGGAGGCTAGTTCCCTAGCTTAAAAGAAGGAAATGAAATAGATTAACCCTTCTGTCAATGAAGATAAAAGATTCTGTTTCCCCAGTTGGCCTTGACAGGGAGTGGGTTCTGCAAGACCTGTACTTTATAAAGAGGAGGGAAATGTCACCAGACTTTCCTATCTGTAGAACTTGGCTAGCATTCTGTAAAGAGGGAGAATATAACATGGCACCAGCTGTGAATGCTTCTGTTTTAATAAGAAAACTACCTTTGGAACAAAATCAGACCCACACTGGGATGGAATAAGATGTCTCAGACACGAGTTCTAACTTGGTGTAGGATTATTAAGAAGCAAGCTTTACAGTCCTGCTGAGTCAATGGACAGGATCTATTTTCAGTTCTCAACTTGTCCTGAGATGCTGTAAATCTCTTGCCAAGACTTGAATCAGTGCAGCACCTGTGAGAACCAATTAAGAATGCCACATCACCTAGGAAGAGAGCAACAGAGTGCTGTGAATTCTTATTTGGATAAAAGTGTCCGAAACTGAAGAAAATTAGCCAGCTACCTAGTCATGCAGGCAAATCTTGTTTTAACAAAAATCAAAAAGGAGGACCTGCTCTGGTGGGCCCAATTCCATATTCCCTGAGCAACTTTTTTTTTTCCTTTTTCCTCCTTCTCCAGACAGTACCAAGCTGGATACCATTTGGCAGGAGAATCAAGGTTTCCTTATTGACTTTTTTGTCTAGTTGGTTGGCTTTGTCATCCAGACCTCTTCCAGAGACTGTGCTCTTACCTCCTGATTACCCCTTTGCTCACTGAGTTCCTAACTATCTTCCTGGCTTTTTGGCATTCCTGGTTTCTTAAAGCATTCTTTTGGGATTTCTGGTCAATTCGGTGTCCTTGCCTGATTTCTGGCACACTCTGAATTCTGCCTGTCTTTGGTTCGTGTGTACTGATTTTTCTATCCTTTGGTTTCTGTGTACTTCTCGACTTCTGTTTTTCCATGCCCGATCGCCCACCGCCTAGCAGATATCCACCTCCAACTTCCCTTACCTGTTTGATTTTTTAAAACTTGTTTTTGCAAAGCATCACCATTGTTCACAATTCTAGAACTGACATTTTTAGAGTTTTAGGTGGAACAATCAAGAGGAAATACCCTTTTGGAAAAAGGAAATGCAGGATTGGAGACTGGGATTACTAGCCTCCTTTATATCTGAATCTCAGGAAGGCAATGATAGGGAACATAAAAGAGATCTGGATTCAAAAGAAAGATATTTATTGTTGGTAATATGGGCAATAAAATAATAATTATCTAAGAAGAATTTAAAATAAGAACCCTGAGAAATCACTGATTCTTAATAATATTCTATTTTTTATATCAAGAAAATTTTTGTTCCTTTGAACTAAATGTTTTTAGCTTATTACCAAATTTTGAATATATGAATTTAGATATTTTTAAATGGGTAGATATCATTCATAAACACTAACAATAATGTATTTTAGGGTGCCAAATTTGAAACTAGTATTTAATTTCAAATCTAATTGAACTATGCTATTTTCATAGGGATATACAGGCTCCTTTTGAAAAGTTTAATTTTAGGGCACCTGGGTGGCTCAGTCGGTTAAGCGTCTGCCTGGGATCAAGTCCTACATGGGGCTCCCTGCTTGATGGGGAGTCTGCTTCTTCCTCCCCCCCTGCTTAGGCACTCTCTCTCTCTCTCTCAAATAAATAAAATCTTTAAAAAAAAATAAAGGGACAACTCATTCTTCTTGTCCCATCAAAAATTATAAATTAATTACGTGACTCTAGAATTTTATAGTTGGAATTTTCCTTGGAATCATAAAAACAAATTCAGTCATTTCTATATTTTCCAGTATAGTATAACTTTTGTTTTATTTTAAAGTGAACCAAACAAAGCAGCAGAAATATGTAGAGACTCAGATACCCTGTGGTATCATTCTGGGTGTGCACCTTCATAGCACGACCTTGGGCAAATTACCCAACTTCTCCTTACCTGAGAAAGATTTTTAACTGATTCCAGCCCCACAGTCTATGACCCAGGTCAACCAGACCCAGGTGTATTGCTTTCACATTGATAATATCCTAGACTTTAGATCTCTTCATGTGTCCCAACTCTTATAATTAAAACTTTGCCTTGGTCTCTATTCCACAATTAATCTTCCAGTTGCCTGTCCAGACAGTTATACCTCTAGGTTTGGAGTCCTGCCCTTTACACAGGTCGTGGTTATAGAACCTGACAATCTTCCAGTTACCACCTCTAGTCTGCTGGTCTGAATCCCAGAGAACTATCTCCCTCTGAGCTATTTGATTTTATGTCAATTTGACTCTGTGTCAACTTGACTATGTGTTCGACTACTGCCTTGGGCCTCCCACTGACAGCTGCTTTTATGAACTATGGCCTGATACCTTGAAATATTTTGAATACCTGTTAAAATGTCAGTATCCCCAAGTTCCAATCCTATTCCAGTGGGTATGCTCAAGACTGGTTCTCTTTCTTTCTCTGGTATTAGTGGGCCATAACCACCCTGCTCTCAAGATGCCAGATATGCAATTTTACGTGGTATTATCCTATAGCATCAAGAAATTGTGTCTATCAATAAACTGTGTTCATTATAATCTGTTTAATAAGACAGAGACATAGTTCAAAAAGATCTCCATTAGTGTAACAATGGTCACAATTTTTACAAGAGTTGGTACTAGTACTAATTGGTACTAAGGGACTAGTTTTGTTTTCTAAGAAAATTAATTTGTGGGGGTACCTGGGTGGCTCAGTTAGTTAAGTGGGCAGCTTTTGATTTCAGCTCAGGTCATGATATCAAGGTGTGGGATCAAGCCCCACTTTAGGCTCTGTACTCAGCAGGGAGGCTGTTTGATATTCTCTCTCTCCCTCTCCCTCTACTTCTGCCCCTCCCTTACTAAGATAAATAGATAAATCTTACAGAAAAAGAAAATTAATTTGTGTGGAAAAGTTCATTCCCCCTAAAACTCAAAAATGGATTTTTACCTAAAGCTTTTGGGGAAGATTTGTTGAAGATGTTGGTGCTCCATGAATTTGTTCAATAACAAATTTCACAGGAGTTTATAAATTTATCTATTTATCCAGTTATGCTTTTGAAGCGAAAAACTCCTATTATGGTTTTTTCTATTTAAAAGAAAAGCGATTTCATATGGTTTCCCAGCACAGCACTTTAAGCATTTGTGTATATGTAGTACTTAGCCTGCTTGTGTTATTATGTTAAGAACTTTATAACATACAGTCTAATTAAATTGTCACACAGGTTTATTGACCTACTACTACAGAGGAAATTGAGGCATCAAGATTTTAAGTAACTTGCCCAAAGAGGTCACACAGTGAGAAAGCAGCAGAACCAAAAAGAATCTGCCTCCTTCAGATAGCTCCTAATCACTACATGGAAACAACAAACACTGAAAAAAATGAGAAAACACACACACACACACACACACACAAAACTTGGAAAAAGATAAGGAATATGCTCCAAGAAGTCTGAACACTTTATTATATCTTCGAATTGGTTGGTTCTGACTAGATTTTACTGGGGGTAATCAGTGAGGAAACATCTGGGTCTCCTAAGATCTCTGCTGTCATCTGAGAGAATTGGATGTTTCCTGGATTTGGATGGTTATTCCTCACTTGAGAGAACTGGGAAATATTTAGGGCTGGTCTTCAGAAGGAAGGACAACACTACAAATCTCCTTAATAAACAGGGTTCTGGCAGTGTGCTATCAGGTCACCTCTTGCTGCAGTCTCTACACAATTTTCCCCTTCTGTAGAGAGCATGGCATATCCTTATACACAAAATAGGGAAACCAGATTGTGGAATGCTATTTGAATATAATGACATTGACATTTATTTTATAGGAGACCCTGAGACTATAGCCAGAGGCTGAAAATATTCTGTCTCAGGACAAGTTGATATCCTGCTGAAGACCACATGCACAGTAACAAAATAAACCCTTCAATAACTTCCATGGGACAATTTTTTTTCCTTCCAGCAGCTGTTCAAAGAATAGTTGTTTTCATGATTAATCCAAAGGTGTTCTAAAAAATGCCATCATTGCAGGCAAGTGACAAGTTTTATATGATAATTTTTGACATGCTTGCTATAGTCATCATGAATTCTCAATAGAAGTCTTTCGGTGCCATGTTTTCATTGGGGGAATTTCAATTTCCAGAATTATAGTATTATGCCTCGAGTCAGACAAATCCTAGCACCAAATTATTATAGGCTGTTCCTTTTCTTAAGGAACTATTCCAAAAAGCCCACAATATTTCCTCAGGGAATGTACCAATAAGAAGAAATAGAATATAGACTGTCATTCATCATTCTGTTTCAGATTCTGAATGATGTTTTTAAGTTAAAAACATCTTTAAAACCTATTCTGTTTTTGTACTTTTTGTCCTCCCGGCAGCCTCATTTATTAATTCATCCTTTCAGCAAATGTTTATGGATTACCTTCTATATGCCAGGTGCTGAGGTAGGTATTAAGGACATAATAATGAATTAGAATTTGCTGTCATTGTAATTGTAATCATTCCTTTAAATTAAATTAAATTAAATATTAAGAAACCAGACACACAAAATGCCTGCTCTACTTCCTATTAAATTTCTTGTGTTCTATACTCCTAACATCATTTTATGATTTTTTGGACACAAGAGATTCATAATATTTGGTGGTGATATCAGCAGACAATTAGAGAATTATTGTATTCTTTCTTTCTTTATTTTTAAAGGATTTTATTTATTTATTTGACAGAGAGAGATCAGAGAGTAGGCAGAGAGACAGGCAGAGAGAGAGGAGGAAGCAGGCTCCCTGCAGAGCAGAGAGCCCGATGCAGGATTCGATCCCAGGACCCTGAGATCATGACCTGAGCTGAAGGCAGAGGCTTAACCCATTGAGTCACCCAGGCGCCCCAGAATTATTGTATTTTTAAAAAATCAATATTCACTTTGCCTTTTCATAGAAAATAAATGAATGCCTTATCTCTCATTTTAGTTTTTTTCCCTCCTTCCTTCCTTCCTTCCTTCCTTCCATCCTTCCTTCTCTCCTTTCTTCCTATTAAATTTTTTATTTTAATGCCCTGTCATTTTAATCTTATATTCTCATGACTAAGTCACAACAGACCTCGTTTTTCCTGGGGTGTAAGTTCAGTAACCACCTTGCCTTCCCGTTCTAGTGGATGGTGGTACTGAATTAGTACTCCAGGAAACAGTGAAATAAATACTTTGTCTATTCTGTTCTCTGGGGAATTTCACATAAAACAGGGGTTCTTTTTGAACCTAGATGTCCATCAACAGATGAATGGATAAAGAAGAGGTGGTGTATATATACAATGGAATACTATGCAGCCATCAAAAGAAATGAAATCTTGCCATTTGCGACAATGTGGATGGAACTAGAGAGTATCATGCTTAGTGAAATAAGTCAAGCAGAGAAAGACAACTATCATATGATCTCCCTGATATGAGGAAGTGGAGATGCAACATGGGGGGTTAAGTGGGTAGGAGAAGAATAAATGAAACAAGATGGGATTGGGAGGAGACAAACCCTAAGTGACTCTTAATCTCACAAAACAAACTGAGGGTTGCTGGGGGG